>NC_139344.1:339124559-339355314 GCF_055883805.1 Amblyomma maculatum
CGCCTTCACAGCATGAGACTATTGGGTGCTCTGCTATGCTCGGCTGCTGAGCCAGTACCCACGTTCGATTGTTATTACTGTACTGTATTACAGTACTATCCGAACTCACACTTGCCGGAGAAAATGTGATATAGATACTGCGCCTTTCCTTTCCTGTAAACCAATTATAATTATATGTAGGACTGCAACAAATGCCGACAAGAGGCTAACGATGGGAGGCAAATTACAGGATAGGAAGGGTACGCTTTCAGAGACCCTCTACATACTGTCGTGGACAAAGTGTACGCGTGTCCCACGTTTGCGGCTGCTGCTGCGTGGCGTTCCATGGCGCGCGTTCAAGTGTGGGATTGTAGATCAGGAACGCTAGACGAGATGAGGCTTCTCAGGCTTTCGCCTTTCAATACTTTAGTCACTAAAATCTCTCGTAATTTTTTAAGGCGAAAGCCTTTAATGGCTCATGCTGTCATGGACAAAGTGTGTCCCGCTTTTGCGGCGTTCTGATTGGCCGAGGCGGGATGCCTCTCTGCCATCTGCAATGTCACACTTGAACGCGCGCCAAGGAACGCCACTCGACAGCAGCGATGGTGTACTGTCCAAACACACTTGCCGGAGAAAATGTAATAGATGCTGCGCCTTCCCTTTCCTGTAAAACAATTATAATTATATGTAGCACTGCAACAAATGCCGACAAGAGGCTAACGATGGGAGGCAAATTACAGGATGAAGGGTAGGCTTTCGCCATTCTGCTCTTAGGAAACATCTAAGAGACCCTTTAATTTTTTTCTTTCGCTCCTACCTTCTTCCCAAGCTTACTCACAGCAATCTTTCTTCTTGAAGACTAATTTAAATTTTCGAGCGGCATATGGTAATAAGCGGCACACCAAAAGTATTTGGGCTATTCATGTGTGCACCTGCACGTAGTCGCATTAAAATGTTAAGGGCAGAATTGTACTTCAAGCAAATTTAACCCTTGGCCAACCCATTCATACTGCGTCGTCGCATTGCACTATGAACAATCAGTGTCCGTCTTGAGCCCCGCCGGGGTGGTGCAGTGGTAAGACGCCCGACTACTGTGCCGGAGTACCCGGGTTCGATCCCGACTTCGGCGGCTGCGTTTCGATGGAGGCGAAACGAAGAGGCGTCCGTGTGCTGTGCGATGTCAGCGCACGTTAAAGATCCCCAGGTGGTCGAAATTACTCCGTAGCCCTTCACTACGGCTCCTCTTTCTCTCTATCCACTTTCACTCCCACCTTCCTCCCTTCCCTTACGGCGCGGTTCAGGTGTCCACAGCTACAAGTGTGACAGATACTGCGCCTTTCCCTTCCTGTGAACCATTATTAATTAATTATTATTAGTGTCCGTCTTGATTCCAAAGCTGCTCCTCAGAGAGAGAGAGAGAGAAAGAAAGAGAGAAGGCAGAGAGGTTAACCAGGAAAGCTTCCGGTTTGCTACCCTGCACTGGGGAAGGGGAATGAGGAGTTTAAAGGAGAAAGAAGAGAATGATAGGAAAGGTAAGGCGCCGAGGAGCACAGTCACAGTTTCTCAATCAAGTTTGTCTCTCTTATAAAACACATAAGTGCTTTGAAGGCTTTGCCGTTGGACGCCTTCTGTGGCCATGGGCCGAGGATTTTCTCCTCTGTGAAAGGACGGCTGTCAAGATGGTCCAGAGCCGAACGCAGCGCATATCTTTCGCTTGAAAAAGCTTCTCAGCATTTTGCATAAAAGTCTCCGGTCAAAATAACAAACAAAAAAAAAACAAAAAAAATCGAGCCTGCCAGGATTCGAACCTGGAATCTTCTGATCCGTAGTCAGACGCGTTATCCGTTGCGCCACAGGCCCATACGTCGGTGCAGGGGATATTTAAACTTATATAAATCTATTTCTATTCTGGTTAAACAAAATACATTTATTATTTTTTTTTGTATTGTGACAGTTATTTCAATAGTACTGTACATCGTAAACCCTAAGTAATAAAACAAAGATTTTAAATATTTTACTCGATGAAGCGTCAGGGCTTACACTCGAGTCTATCTTGCACTGTATTATTAGCCTTAGTGCGAATACGTTAACACGTCTCGACTTAAACGTTTCTGTGCCGGCAAATTTGTGTGAGGTACGCTGCCGGCGCAGAAGCGGAATGTAGGAAATCTATGCTGTGATTCATACTCACGTCGCTCGTAGCTGGTTGTCTAATGTTACAAAGCTCGTAGCAGCGCTCAAGTGTGCGTAAAGTTGGTTACTAGCCTTCCGAGAGCGCCCGGTGCATGTTTCCTTTTCTTTTCCAGCCTTCGAATCCAAGTCAGCTGGCAAAGTCAGCTCGACGGCTTTTCCTTGAGGTAATATATTATTCCTCTTTTTTTGTTTATATTATGCTAATGCGATCGACGTGAGCTGGCTTCTGCGCGAGCCGTTCTTTTCTACGTGACTCTGCTGAGCTGGGCTGTCCGGGGGAAATGTCGATTGTCTGCCCTCATTCGCTTTAAGGTATCATTTGTTCTGCGCGCCAGAAGCGTTCGTGCTGCAGTACACTCAAATCGACTGCGTCATAATAACTTATTAATGCGATGCCCGCAAATGCCTATCTTGGTGATCAATCGTGCTCGTACCTCTGATTCCTGCCTGCGTTACTCTACTTTTCTGAGACGAGCAGTGTAGATGTTTCTTCGGATTAAGCTGCCTTTCAAGCACTTATCTCTGTGTAGACTCTTGTACAGTGTTCTCTTCTATACCAGGCTGTGAACAGTTTTATGGCAGTAGTCTCCTGCGGTAAGTGACATCGGTAAGTGACATCGAGCGTGACGATGGCGCAAGTTCATGCTTTTATCCGGGTCACCGCGGACAGGATGAACTGGCTCCGGAAGTGTATTGACCCCAAGTTGACAGCTCAGCGATGACCATCTTCCGCGTTTTAAGAACGCAACAGATGCAAGTCGCTATGAGCCATATTTTGTACTTCGCCGGCTAACTCTACGCGCCTGGCTGCGCCGTCCGCTTTAAGTAAGCGATAAGACCTTGGGCCCATTCCTCTCATCAAATGCTATGTCGCTCCTTATCCGGGAACCCGCGAGTCGTCGTATCGGCGCGTACTCAGGGGCAATGTTTGCACCCGCACCGTGTGCGGTTGTCACGACATGTTTTCTCGTTTCTTGTCTCCAAGCCCGAGCGATCAGCGTTACCATGCACACACGCGCATGTGGCGTCAAGAGCTTTCTTTAACTAGAGCAGGTACGTGGCGGGAGTTGTTAGACCAGCTGTTTTGAAATGCAAGTGCTATCATCTTTGCCTAACTAGTGCTGTTACTGTTAAGCCGAGCAGAAGTTAACAAAAAAAAAAAGAAAACTTGGATTTGTCTCTTCTGGCGTGTAATGTCGAATGTAGCAGTTATGTTTAAAATCCACGAAGAATATGCAGGAATGTGTTATCTTTGTGAAATAGCGCAGAATGAGAAGTTCTTTTCTTGTAAGCATGAGGCAGCTAGAGAAGAGGCTCACGAATAATTTTTCTTTTCTAAAGGCGAGCTGGAATGAATTAATATCTCGAAAAAATAATTTGCAGGACATCATTAACGGACTTTAATAATTATCATGATGATGATGATGATGATGATTAAAGTCCTTCACTACTCGTCTAAATTTCCTTGATTGAAAGAGGAATGAGCATATTGCATGACAGTCAATATGCAAAGAGCTCTTCCTAAAAATATTTGCCATCAATTTTGTGTTGTGTTCTTTTTTTCTTGTAATTTTATATAAGACAGTATACTGCATGGATTACTGCATAATAGTTGCCTATGATTTCTGAATAATTTATAAAGTTCTTCTCTTACCTATTTCGGTTCTGGTTTCAACAGCTGAATGAGACATATAATGTCAAATGTCAGTACAGGTCACTTGAAGCATGAACTGCAGTATCGTTGCTTTTTCTTCTAGACTCACTATAATATGGCTGTCTGCTTCAAGAGCCAACATCATGACAAAGTCATACATTGCATTAAAAATTTATTGCAGCCATATCAAGGCTGCCTCATTCTTCTTATGTACCTGTTCCAGTTTTCTGAAAGCAGGTATAGTGCTCTGAAAAAAAAAAAAAAAAAAAAGAAAAAAAAAAAAACAATTGTTAGCAGTCTCATCTAAGTGAATCAGATCTGGAGCTCTGAGCTCCAATAAATGTACAGTTTTGTCAAGCTATCATAGCCATCATTTCGCTGTGAAATTACAACTTGAGAGAAGAAATTTAGTGATAAATTATTTAGAGGTCATTGGGAAATACCCCTTGGCAATCCATGTGTACTATGGTCTTATGCATAACTACAAAGAAAACATGCTGCTGGAATGTGGTGTCTATGCTCCTTTAATTATTAAAAACCAGTGACTCCAGCTGCAGGTTCTTCGTAAGTTATTTTCTTGTATGTTATTGAAAATCCAGCAGGAAAACTAATTGTCTGTCTTATTAGACCACATTGTTTGCAGGGACTCTTTGTTTTTGTTCTTCTGGGGCTTCACCAGCTATGTAGTGCAGTCATACATTGCATTAAAAATTTATTGCAGCCATATCAAGGCTACCTCATTCTTATGTACCTGTTCCAGTTTTCTGAAAGCAGGTATAGTGCTCTGAAAAAAAACAATAATTGTTTTAGCAGTCTCATCTAAGTGAATCAGATCTGGAGCTCTGAGCTCCAATAAATGTACAGTTTTGTCAAAAGTTTAGAGTCCAAGACATCTGCTTCTAAGGGGTGTAGTGA
Source organism: Amblyomma maculatum (assembly GCF_055883805.1). NCBI lineage: Eukaryota > Metazoa > Arthropoda > Arachnida > Ixodida > Ixodidae > Amblyomma > Amblyomma maculatum. The sequence goes on from NC_139344.1 coordinate 339,129,301, forward strand.
TGCTCCTTTAGCATTTGTGTAAGTTTTTTCTGCTGGAGAGGGGAGGACAAAAAATATTCTTACCTTCAGGAGATTTGGAACACTGCACTATGCTTTAGAAACCATGCAGTGTAGTTCGGAAGTAAATCCCCTGAACTCGAAACCTTTGACAAAGATTGTAACTTTCTCTGTATAGGTGTGCAGTATGTGTTTGTCAGTTGTAGTTATAATCCTTTCCTTATAGGGACGCAGATGTGAATAACAAATGATGTGATAGGTAAATACTTTAATCCAGTAAAATAAGTGGAGTAGCTCTTCTGTGTAATTCTGCAATTGAAACTGTCGTATTTGTTCACTTGTTGAAGCCCATAATTTTGCCTTTTCTTCAGGCAGCGTAGAGCAAAATATACCTATATTTGCACTGCACTGTGAGGAACTTCTTGTTCTTTTTAATATCACATTTACACTCTATTGCTAAGCAGGTTAGTTGCAGTATTCGGCTTCTTCCTTCTCTTCTGAATTGATTGAAACAAGATATTTGTAATTGTACAGTGTCCTACAGCCATGCAAGCAATCACTCGTCACCCACTTTTTTTGCCAGCTTTTGACGCCCGGTAAAGTTTTCAACTGTTGCTCAAGAGCAACTCTGTGCTGCAAAAGGGTCAGGCAGGCGTCTGAGGAATTTCAAGAAAGAAGACATCTGCATGTAGTAACTTCAGAAACCGAAGAGTAGCAAATAGTAAACCCCATTTATATTTGCATTTTAATTTTGTGTTGCTGAACCAAAACGATAGCCCCCATATATATTTGTCCTCTTTTGTTTCCGAGCTTCCAATTTCAATGCAGCATAGAAGAATTCCCAGTAAGACATATCCACACTTTTTAGTGGAGAAATGTGTGTCAGGTGTTTTTGTTTTTATTAGTTGTGATAAGAGTGAAGGTGAAAAAGACTTCTATATGCATCATAGGCATTATAGAGTGAAATATCTGTTTAAATAGAAGAACTGTTTTCACAGAGTGCCTTTTTGCTGATTGTTAAGTATAGTTCACACACTGTGGATGTGCTGATGGGGCCTAAATCATGTCAGTCACTTCAGTCAAGAAACATTTTTCCAAATGAGAATTTATTCAGTCAGTGGTATATCCAACGCCCTCACCACCATTTTAGCGAAGTTAGAGGTCTTGTTTAAAGCACAGGATGTTGCTTGAGAATATTGTTGCATCTCATCACTGCCACCTTTGCCGAGTTCTTTCTTGTGGTTCTTTGTTGCTGCTCATAGCCTCTGACTGCTTTTGTATGAAACTGCCACTTCTGTAACTGGCAGCAAATGATCTGTATCAGTACTGCTGTGCTTAAACAAACAAACAAACAATCCTACCAGTACTGTAGTACAGGTACTTCTCTACTGAAAGACAGGTTTCCGCAACATGCAAGTTTGGGAACAGTTCAGTTCAGTGTGCTGGATAAGTCTCAAGATTTGCAGGTCAAGCTGTCGTGACTGAAACACAAAATTATGGGCTGCTCTCTTGTGCACCTGTTTGCATTAGTGGCCCTTTCTTGGTAGCATGATGGATTTTGTATACCAGCTTTGCTTTTGCCACCCTTTCTTGTGTCTTGTGTGAGTGAAAACCCTTTCCACTCTGCTAATCGATGCCTTCTGTATTTGTCTGCATCATAGAGCCACTCACATATTAAACATGTCCAGTGTTTTACTGGTTGAAATGTACATTTCCGTCATTACTTCACCTGTGTGAAGAGTGTCAAAATAGCATTGTGGACAAGCTGTATTGCATCTTAAAAGAAACATACAGCACTTTCACGTGCCCTTTCATTCCCTAGTCTTTTGTTAAAGTTGAGCTGTTTCATTCTTTTAGGATACAATGAGTGTGCCCCACACATTTTCATAGAGTTTGTAGGGAAAAAGTGTATCCATTACACGTGTAAATACAGTACATCTGACTGCATAACTATTCTGTCATTTATTTTCTGCTATTGTGGATAGTGCCTTTAGTATGCCATGTAAAAATAGGCATTTGCTTACACTACCTAGATTCAAAGAGGAAATCCATTTGGGGATACTTATGCTCTGTTTTTAATGGTACAACACAACAGCAATAATGACTCCATCTGTGGCTCCCCTTGCGGTTCCGCGTCCACATACATACGCTTTTCCACTCGCTTAATCCTATTACTTAATTACAAATCCCTAAATTATACCTCTCTTATCACACACATATTCATTAGCATATAATTGTAAGTTACCACATTGTGGGAAAGACTACCTGACATAGATATAAATCTCACTTTCACCAAGTAGCACCCACATGCACTAGGGGTAGCATGTCTGATTCAGGATCCAAAGGCCCCAGTTTCAATTCCCATCTCACCTTCCATAAAGCTCCAGCCAACTTGGCCATGTTAGTTGGCCTTGTGACCTTGCACAACCTGCCAGCTAATTGGATCTCAGCCATGCCACCTGCCAGCTACCAGCTGCCATTGGTTTCCTTGTAGTTTTTCCCTCACAGTAGACTTTCAGCAGAATAGGAGCCTTATTGCTGGCACATTAATCAAATTCGGATTGGTTTCATTTGTCTTATCTTATGCGGAGTGACATACTGGATTGTTCCTGGTTCCGCAGAATGACATTGTGACGAGCAGCCATGGAAATGCCTAGTTCAGAGCCCTCGGAGAACATCAGAGTCCATGAAAGCAGGTCTTCCGAGAAAAACAAGGATGGGTCGCATGGTGGGGAGCTGAGGCCACCTGCCACCAGGGCGCCACCTGCCGCAGCTTTTCAACTGCAGCCGCCAGAGGAAAGCCAACACTCCACCAATCAGTCGCAGGATCGCGGCAAGTGGGAGAGCCGGCTGGACTTTATTTTTAGCTGCATCAACTATGCTGTTGGCCTGGGCAACGTCTGGCGTTTTCCCTACCTTTGCTATGAGAATGGAGGAGGTTTGTGCTATTTTGCTGTCGCTGTAAGCTTTTGTGCTAAATGCATTCTGCTTCTGTCCACAGTTCAGTCAAGATAATTTGCATCCTTCAGGACGATGCATTCAATCTGAACTGATCGATTTATTGAAATATGATAAAGTGTATTTATTTATTGTAGCTATAGTTGTTAGACATGTAATTTTATTCTCAAATGTTTGTGCCTGATCATGATAACAATATATGTGCTGATGAATTGTTCTTTGTACTTGATTGAGCTTCATTGATAGCTGTCACTCAGCTTCTTGCTTACAGAGAGCATTTCATAAATTTACACGACTTGAATTTATGAATTTGTGTTGCAGGGGCACAAAGATGTGCAGTGTCAAGTTAGGGGGGGGCAGAGAGTTATGGCATCAATGACGCTGCACTTAATGCAGAACTCGATATTTCAGTTTGGATACGCAACCTTCTGTGACTAGCTGTCTGAAAGGGCGTCTTCCATCAAAATACCTTGGCTTTGGAGACACCTCAGAGTGGCATGCATCGACCTTTGACGAGGCCAAGTAATTGTGAATATTGGACTTCTTCACATTCATCACTCAGTAGAATTTTATAGTCTCCTGCAACCTTTGCATTAGCCCTGCAAATATTCCCGATGTCCCTGTGTGTGGCATTATGAAAAATGGGGAGGAGGGAATTTATAATTTGAAACCTATTAAAAGCTACTTGCCATTTACAATTTTAATCTATCTAGGTTCTAATGCCTTGCAGTACTCTCTACAGAAAGCAATCTGGCAAAAGCATTGACATTGTGAAAGTAATAATCAGCCCCTATGCTACCCTTACACACACGGAATAAGGGAAATCATTTATCCAATGCTTCCACAGTTGTTATTTCATTGGGAAGCCACCAGAGTGATACATGCAGAGTTGGATTTATGGATCGCTTCTGAAGGAGGTGATTGAGTGGAGGGGATGATTCTATATAATCCATGTATTTTTCTTCTTCATTTTTTTTTTTTTTTTGTTAAAGAAAATGTGTTTAAACCTTGCTTTCTAATGTAGAGTGTTTCTTGCTTAATGGAGTGAGACAGCCTCCCCCCCACCACTTTAAATCTGCTCCCAGTATTACAAGATGTGTTCAGTACGTTTTGCATCTGAATGTGAAATATATTTTTAGGAGAAAAATGGAACTTATTACTTTTTAGTGTCTTCACATAAACACACAAATTGATTCCACTCTGCTTCCTATGGTAGCACTCGCAGCAGAAGGAGACTTCATGCTGCAGGAACTCTGTCACTGCATTTTTTTTTTACTGCATTACCATCAGGAAATGGTTGACCATGCAGTGATTTCTTACGGTTACAAAAGAGTAAGCAATCACTTAGACCCTTATTTGAACTGCAGAAGGAATGGCTAGGCTCCATGAAGCCGCATTCTCAAATCGCAAGTTTTGCTTTACAAAATTTGTCAGTTTTCTCATTGTTGGGAGGCAGAAGCTTGCTTGCCAACAACTTCTCCTGGTTGACCATGCAGTGATTTCTTACGGTTACAAAAGAGTAAGCAATCACTTGAACCCTTATTTGAACTGCAGAAGGAATGGCTAGGCTCCATGAAGCCACATTCTCAAATCGCAAGTTTTGCTTTACAAAATTTGTCAGTTTTCTTATTGTTGGGAGGCAGAAGCTTGCTCGCCAACAACTTCTCCTGTGACGTTTCTAATTCTTTGCATAATGCCTTCATTGTTAAAAAGTAGGTACTTCCAGTCTTCATCTTCCATGGCTTGAATATCAGCAATAGAATGGCTCTTGCATCCAGAAAAACTATTGCCATAATTTTGCAATTGAAATGTGCAAAAGAAATGTTACTTTAGAATTGTTGATCCTCGGGCTTCCATTGCATAGACTCTTTGTTGACTCTGAATTGTGTTAGTGGACCCATGTTTCATCACACACATAACATTTCAGGCATAGAAGACTCCTGTCCATAGCGCTGGGGCTAAATTTTTTCAGTCAACAATTGTGGCACCCACCAGGAATTTAATGCCATTAAGCGTCGTGAATTATGGTGGAAACTGAGCCTGCAAAATCATGGCTTCCAAATTATGAAACATTTCATCTGAAAATCCTTCTGTAGATTGTTCTTTATTGATGGTCCTCTTAATGGATGCTCCACCATGCTTAGACTCCTTGACCTAAAACTTGTACAGCAATTATGCTCCAACATTTTCTCATTTATTTTCTATTAAAAAAATTTAATCGGTACTTTAAGCAGGCTTGATTACGGCTGCTGCATTGATGTACAGGGAACATAAAGCAAGTAAACTTCAACTTCAGCTTTTCTCAACCTGCTCATAAGCACAGCTCAAGCTCAGCTCTAGTACAAGCTTAGTTCTCTGACGTTAGCAGGGGATAATGCGCTAAACGACTTGCTTTTGCAAATGTAACCCTGTTATCAATAAACCTTAGTTGTCAGTGCGCGCTTGTCCTGTGTACGTGGTTCCTGCTTTCTTGTGTATCTGTGTATATCGTAGCGCGAAAATTCTTGAAATGGTAAACCAACTAGCCCCCATTGCTGCTTTGCTTGACTTGCTTGACTTGCCTAGTATATGTGTCGAATGAAGTTCTGAAGGTGTTTATTTTGATTGATATTTGTACCTTGCCAGGCTTGCAGATGTAATTAAGCAGAGCTACTACTGTTACTGCTGGTGATGATGCTAAGTCAGGCCAGTTGCTTGCCGACATTAGCAAAACAGTGAACTGGGCGAACTGATAGAGCCACTCAACCAGAAAGCACGAAATGGACTTCAGCTCATATTGCCGGTATTTTGCTCTTCTGAGGCGTGTTGGGCTGATCTCTTGCAGGTGCTTTCCTGGTGCCTTACTTTGTGTGCTTGGTGCTGACAGCTGTTCCATCCTTCCTCCTGGAAGTAGCCCTGGGCCAATACGTCTGTCGAGGTGGCATTGGTGTCTGGAAGCTTGTGCCCATTTTCAAAGGTCCTCTTTACTATTATTACTATTATTTATTTATTTTTTGCGATGGTATTCTTTCTGGACCCTGCCTTCACATCTGTCTTTTTTTTTTCTTTGTTCCCTGTCTTTGTCTCCAGGTTTTTATTAATTTTTTAATTGTTTATTTGCATGTCCCACGGCGCTGTGAGGACACATAGCAGGATTTCGATAATAGAATCACGGTTGATGTGAACTTCACGACTGCACCTTCAAATACTAGGTGCTGCACACACCACATATCGCTGACGCATAGTGACCAGTAGCGCGCTCGCCGGTCATGTGTTGTTGACCACAAGCACTAAAAGCAGTGTGCACCATGCACATTGAAGTGTCATGTCACCAGTTGGGTACCTAGGCTACAAATCAGTGTTGCATGGCACGGACTGCAAGCAGCCAGCAGGGTGCTCATAACTGCAAAAAATAACAGTCAGCTTTAACCGGAAGTGCATTATGTTCTTACCTTTCTTGAAACAAATTTTGTTTGTTTTAGATGATGGAAATTTCGGATTGCATTAATGTTTTCGTGACTCCATGAGATTCACTTATTAAGATTGTACTTCATATTTTATTTATTTATACAAAATACCCCTGGAGACCCTCACAGTTCAGGTTATCGCATAGGGGGGGTAATGGCAAATAATCAAAAATAGACAAAACTATGAAGAGGAAAAGAACGAAAACTCAGCAGTTGACATTAGAAGGAAAATATTGAATAGCTATAGTTAAACATAAATAAGATTAGTTAGAAGGTAGGATGCACACATAAGTCATACAAACTATGACATGAGCTGTTAATATTGTTTACCTAGTATATAAAGTGTGTATAAACACGCATTTTAATCATATACCATGGGTTGGTGGGAGCAGTGAGTGAAGATATTTCACAAATTTACAAACAGGTGCATTGTAGTTGACCTGCCTGTAAACAGGTTTTCGGTTTCAACATATAATAAACAATGACTACACTGCTTTTTGCATCTGTGAAACCCCGTTTTTACAGCCATCACAATAAAAAAATTTGTGAAGCATTCCGTGGCCAAATTTTTGTGTTTCTGAATCCCTTCGTTTGCCTTGAGTGACATAGAAGCACCTTCTGTTTACATAAGCAGCTTCAAATGCTGGCCTGATATTCCTAACGTGTTGCTTCCACTTTTTACACTCCAGGTGTGGGAATTGCATCGATGGTGATGGTGTTCTTCTCGAACGTGTACTACATCATTGTGGTTGCCTGGATCATCTTCTACCTTTTTGCGTCCTTCACCAGTGAGCTGCCATGGCAGGGTTGCGGCAACCACTGGAACACCGATCGATGCAGGGAGCCAAATGCCACCAGTCCCATCAACAGCAGCTTTACGACGCCTGTCTCCGAGTATTGGGAGTGAGTACCTAATTGCTTTTTTTCTTAATATGCCAGGCAGACTTGTCATGACGTGCACGTGGCATTCATCGTGAATTGTTTTTGCAGAACAAAAGACAGTGTTACAAACATCTTGCGTTTTGCATGTTTTGTTCTTGATCTGGGTCAAGCCACACAGCTACAATATTCCTAGGCATTCAGTCGTGGTGTCATCAAGGTTTTCTTTTGCAAAAAATAAAACGAGGCAAATTGGAAATCTTGGGGATTTGTGACACTACATATATGGACTATAGAGATGTCTTATTAAATGGCTGCAGATTGATTGAGACCACCTGGTTTTTTTTAACTTGTACTGACATTGCATAGCACCTGGGTGCCTTTGGAATTAACATCCACTACTTGTAATTTCACTTGCGTCAAACTCCACAGATGAACACAAGTTCTGCCTTGTCTCCAGTTTTGACTGTGGGTATATATGCAGCGAAGCAGAGACGAACAGTTTTCGCAGAGGTATACTTAGTGACTACCTAGTGCCATCCTTTTTTTTTTTGTTGTTGTTTTTTGTTGTTTGTTTAAGAGCCAGGGCAAATTGCTGGTTTGGCAAAAGCAGGTGACTGGGTCAGAAGCGTTTGCAGTGGTGTAGAGAGAGGTGCGAAAATTAGCAGTGACAAGTGAGTGTCAGTAGGCCCGCTTTTAATTGTGTGGGCTCCTGTAAAAGGCGAACTGCGTGCCACGCAGGCGACGTGTACTCAGTATTTCCTCTGGGCTGGACGACGTGGGCAGTGTACGCGCGGAGCTGGCCCTGTATCTGCTGCTTGCTTGGGCCCTGGTGTTCTTGGTCACGTGGAAGGGCATCCACAAGAGCGGCAAGGTTGTGTGCCTACTACCCACACCATCTCTTAATCCTCCCATACCTGGTCTGGTAGTACTAAGCCAGTTGGCTTCAACCCTGGCACTTTGCTATTGAAATAACCTCACCTTAGCCATGAAATGATGCAGTAAAAGACCTCTGTTGATTCAAAAATCCAGATAATTCTGTCAACATGCAATGATTCTGTATACTCAACACTTGAATCTCTTTGTCTGAACACCATCTTGCAGCACTAACTCATACTTCCAGTACCATTTCTAACAGCACCCTTTCTTAACGGGCAATGCCGGATGTCGTTTTTGGGAAAGCAAGAGCACTGCCTTTTTGCAGTCCTCTGCAGGGCTCAAAATGTTTACTGATTCTTTTCAAGGGTTTAAACATGCAAAATTCTGTTCTTGTGATGCTTACCCACTAAGTACAATATGAATGTATTAAACAACACAGCTTTGATGGCATTGCTTGCTTGGATTTATAAAAGGAAGCAGAGGAACATTATTGAATGTCACTGCTCTTGAACAAATGTAATTAGTTTCCTGAAAAATTTGTTGAATAGAATAAGCCATTGGTTTCGCTGGAAGCATTGAATCCTGCCAACATCTATATAAATAAACACTTTTATACATCCATGGTGCAGAGAGGGCGAGATTAGATTCGTGACTACGAAAAACAAAATGACCTTGGGTTGGCAGGAAGCTGAATCGTCTAGGCACTATTTTAACAAAATTAATAGTCTTCGTGATACTGCAGCCACAAAGGAGATATTTATGTTGGTATTCTAACCTGCAACTCAAGAATGTTGCCTCTGCACACTTAATAGCTTTCTTTAGCAGTGCTGGAAGTACTGATATGGAGCGTGAGTCTATTTCGGGTGCTCATTCATTCCAGCGGGCTGCTGATGTGGAGAAGTGTCTAGCTATGACACACATGACAGGGGATAGCTTTTCTGAAACCTTCATTACATTGTACAGTCTTGCTCACACCAAGTTGTCATGCGTGCAGCCCAGCCGCATAGATTTAGTTTCACTTTTCTGTGCTTTATGCCAGCCGACGGTTATAGCAGCTATTGGTCACAGATCAACCATCTAATTGAGTCCAACTACAAGCTGCTACAGAGGCTGACTCACGCCTCATTCTTTTCTGTATAACATTCCTGACGATAGGACGCTGTATAAGGCATTGCAAGAAATCGTTGTTGCCATGCAGTTCTCATCTCAAAAGTAAATGACTATCTTCCAGGCTTTCACAAGACAAATATACGATCATACAAGCGGTTTTCAGCAGTATATATTTTAAGATCATTCAATAATTCGAACTTCTCAATAACTAAAACATTTTATTCCAGTCACTTTTAGTCTGAAATATTGAGTTTTACTGTAATTATCATTTTCTCCTCTGCAATGTCTGTGCTGCCTTTTGTGCATTACGCAGTCAAAATGCATTGTCTTTTTCCTGATTGGTGGAATTAATTGGTAGTAGTACATCGCACAGTAAGGATACATTTCAATACGTGGGTCGTCTCTTAACCTGTGGTTATAGGCATGAGATGTTAGTAGTAATGAACCTAACTTAGAGCCTTCTTGTACTGTGTGGGAAACATATATAGTAAATGTTTTTATACATGTAATCCTCTACAGATAATAATTCAGCACCTGCCAGTGCCATGCCCGTGATTTTTTTGCTCACAACGCTACGGCAACGTTGGATTTTTTGTGATTTTCTGTGTAATGGGATCTTCATCATGATAGCGTTAAAATGCCTCCAACTGATCAGATATGTTAGCATTGGTGCCCTTCGCCCATTCAATCCTTGTGGGACTGTCATCAATTTGGGATTGTCATCATCAGGTTTGTCACCAGTTCCCAAACTGATTGTCATCACATTGGGAGTTGAGGCTTAGGGCCTAACTTGGATTGCAGATCATCTGGTGCACAGCCCTGTTCCCGTATGTGATCCTGCTGGTGTTGTTGGTGAGAGGAGTGACGTTGCCTGGTGCCGGCACTGGCCTTCTGTTCTATGTGACGCCCCAGTGGGAGAAGCTCCTGGATCCCTACGTAAATCAACTATTTTTTTTTTCCCCTCTTTCTTTCGCTGAGAACTATTCAGGACTCGGAGATCATATGTACTGCATACTATCAGTCAGCTGTGCCGTCTATCGTTAACGTTTATTATCCAGTGGGAAGAAAACTCTCAAATTTTCAGATATTGATTAAGAATATGTGTATGTAAGCACTGTGCATAGCATGCAAATGAAAATATATGCCATATAAAGAATGTTTCGACATTTATTTCGCACACCTTGCTTTAAGGGGCCGTGACACGGCAGTTGCGATAATATTCTATTGCAAGAAATCCATAGAAGCGCTCTTTGGAGGGTTACAAGTCAAATTTAAAAGCTCTGTGTGGAGCCTATAATTTACAAATAATTTTTAGAAAGTGCTCTTACAGACCGCTCGCAACCGATAAGGGCGACAAGTCCCCGCATGCCCCCTTTCCGTTGACATCAACTGGGTTTTCAGGGTGTGTTCACTCATTGGACGCTCCAAAGTAGTGTGGAAAATTGGGGCACGGAGGGGTGCCATCACAACTTTTTTTCTTAATTCTTTTCTTGCACGCCGGCGTGTGTGGAGTTGAAGGGGGAGAGGAAGAACATCATTTTCGATCACACAAATGTTCACTGTTAGTGAAGCTAGCTTAAAAATTCTTGCGTTCTGGAGAGGACTGATGGAATTCTTATTGCTCATGCGCATTTTCTAGTTTTAGTAAATAGCTTTTCATGTTTTAAGTTGTACAATTGACTAAAAAGGCTAAGAAGTTAGCCAATCATCATGCCAATCTGGTGGGGCTGCAGCTCTGCCTGGACGCAAAGCACATTGGCACACGCAAAGCACATTGGCACTTTGTCGGGCACCTGATCCATTCAGTGTTAAGCTCTCTCTGTGCGAATGTCTTTTTCTTTGACAGCACTGTCTCACTGCCTTGCTGCTGTCCTAAAGGATCTCGTGATGCATCCTTATGATGCATTCATCAGAAATCTCATCAAGTGAATATGTCACATTGGGAAGGTGATGTCCCAGCAAAGAGGCTGGTACTGTGGGGTTGAAATAAAGGGACAGATATGTTGGCCCTCGCTTATTCGTTCGCGGTTGACTGTTTAAACCGCTGATCCCTCTCTATTATCGCGTGCACTTCGAATACATGCTGATCACTGATGGGGCAAGTCCTCACAGTATCAAATGAATTCCTAAATGATTCATCTTTGACACGCGAAAGCAACATTGTGAGTAAAATGCAATCCATACTAGGGGGCTACACGCTAATTTCAAACATAATTTCAACCGTCTGGCATTCTTTAACATGTGTTGAAAGTTTTGTGCATGGGTATGCTTGTATTTTACCTCACTTTAAAATGCAGCTTTCACAGCCCAGATGTAACATGTCAACTCGTGCTGAAAAGCCAAATGTCATATCCACTGGGCCAATGTGACAGGCATCACCATCAGGTACTCATATGTTAATTTGGACCATTGTTGTCACATATTGTCTGAAGAGGCAAGGGGGGGGGGGTAGAAAGAGTCGACAAGGAGAAAAAGACGGTGTAAGGAAATATATGTGGATGCTTTCTCAGTCTTTGTGAATACCTGAACAATGCTGTGAGAAAAGGAAGGAGAAAGTGATGAAAGAGTGAGTACAAAGTTACCAAGAATTATATGGTGATAAAAAAAAAGGTGTCTCAATTGATGAAGTTTCGGTAATCGCTTATATCGTTTCTTCTACAAATAAGGTATGCTAATTTAGTGCAAACGATTCTTTACAGGTCGGACAATCCACAGCGGCACTCGCAAACTGAGCTTTAGTGTCGCCTTTTTTTTGTTCCAGGTATGGATAGCTGCTGGCACTCAGGTGTTCTATACGTTTGGCATCGGCTTTGGCTCAGTCATTGCTCTGGGCAGCTACAACAAGTTCAACCACGACTTCTTCAGGTTTGCCTCAACTTGTTGCTCGATATTGAGTTACATTTTGCTTGTATGAAGGGATGACGCAGTATGCCTTCTTAGTTTCTAAATTGTTTTGCCAGACTCATCATGGCACAAACAGTGCGCTCTTGCTCTGTCATGTCGGAATCTTCTGTTTTTGTGGCACAATTAAAAATTTCCTTTTGGAGACATAGTGCAGTACTATATGCCACAGAAACATAATTGCTGCAGTCTGACTGCTGGCAATTTTTAATTGGGAGGCAGTGTGCACCTGTGTGGTATAAATGTGTTGTCGTTCCTTCATTTAATGGCCTGTTTCATAGCATATTGGCTTATTAATGTGCGATGCCTTATCAATGAGTGCTGGATGGTTCCTTGCTGAGCTTGGTTTGAGCATTTGATTAACGGATGAGCCAGAATTCTTCTAGTCCCATGTAGTTAAGGGTTGGACTGTTCAGTTTAAACCGAAAACCACGCATAAAAGTATTCTGAATTAGTTTGGTGAAAGCTGTTTTTTATTGAAAATGGTCCTGCCTGCATTGCTGTTACTTGGTAGGTTCCCTCACCTTGAGCTGAATCTACTAGTTGAATTCCTAGAGAATGGATATCACTGTGTTGGCAGTGGTATCTACAACTTCGGTGCAGAGCTCGAGGGATGTTTTGCCAGATAGAGGTTGAATTAGGAGGCCTCTGCCAGTTGCGTGCTATGTTTTGTCTTTGTGTTGAGTGATTTCCGAGTGGTCCTCTTCTGGCTTTGTTTTCTGTCACCTTACTCTGGCTGTGGCAGGTACGGGGATGATAGCGTTGGCTTCTCTATAAGGCTAACCGACACAAACATCTTTTCCATTGGGGACAGTGGTGTCTGCATTGGCAGTTTGAGTGGCTTTGCTCTGTGGCCAGGGGATTTGAGATAGGATGAAACAACTTAACGAGGGTTGTCAACTTGACTTGCACATTTTGAGAATAGATGCAAGTTTACTATTCTGATAGTTATACCAGCATCGTCTAGAAGGAGCCTTCTTGGCCTCGCGTTTGAAATTGATTGTGCTTAGACAATGCGTGGTGATAAACTTTGGTGTATGTGTCACTGCTTACGGGAAACGACTCCGTGCGCAGGGACTCAATGGTGCTCTGTGTTGTGAATCCTATGACGAGCATTGTAGCTGGTGCGGTCATTTTCTCGGTGCTGGGTCACCTGGCACACTTGACTGGTCGCCAGGTCAGCGACGTGTTCCGCTCAGGTGAGGAATAATATTGCTCTCTTTTCTTCACCTTTCTTTTTTGGTTTTGATGAAGCTGGCTGTGCTGGTGGCGATTCTATGGTAGCATGCTGCCAGTCTCACTTGGCAAACACTCTGTGAAAAACTAGGAATGTTGTGAATTGATTGTTTCTATTCATTTTTGACAAAGCTTGCTTAACAATATTAACTTTGGTAGGTTCCCTGACCTCGAGCTGAATCTACCAGTTGAATTCCTAGAGTATGGATATCACTGTGTTGACAGTGGTGCCCACAACTTCGGTGCGAAGCTCGAGGGATGTTTTGCCAGACCTCGAGGGTATTAATTTTGTGTTCTAATTTAGAAATTTTCAAACTGTGCTCCATGGAACCCTTGAGTATTTTGGTGAATTGACGCATGCATCAACACCAACCCTTCTTCATTCACTGTGTTCAGTCGTTTAGCATACTGTAATCACTCTTAGCAGACTGTTTCACTGAATCGTTAATAATTGGAATTTGAGCATATCTTAAGAGAGCATGCATTTGCAAGCACTTTATTGTGTACATGTCAGGCAGAAGGGGGCAGATGCCAAAATGTGCAAGGTTCCTCAGTACCATTGAAAACCATTTGTGTTCTCCAGAGCTAAAAAAATTTTAGGACCCTGTCTCTACAGTAAAAGCTCGTTAATTCGAACTTCACGGGACCGGGAAAAATGTTCGAATTATCCGATGTTCGAATTATCGAATGGCCTCGAAAAAACTGACCAAATCCGTTTGTACTACGGTAAATGTACCGTATTTAGTCGCGTAACGAACTCGCTCGCATAATGAACCCACCCAGCCCCGATTTGTGCCTACGAATCTGAAAGAAAAAAAAAATAATAAAGGCGCCAGTCGTTAGCGCGTCCCTCTGTTTCTCGCGCCTTCACGGTCCACAACGCATTTCTTGGCAGTGCGCCAAGATGCTGCGCGGCGATAACGGCGTGTTTATCTTTTGACTTTAGCTCCCGCAGGGAGGGAAGCGAACTTGGCAAAGTGCCAGCGCTTATCCGGTTGTGCAAGCCTCCTTTTCAGTACGTTCGCTTTATCATGCTATGAGCGACTTGGGCGGGCGGCGCCGTCTACTGCCACTCTAGAACGGTGCTAAAAGCTGGCGTCACGATCGCGGCTGACTCGCATGCTTCCGTTGACGACTGATGGGTGGAAAGATGAATGGCTATCGCAAAAAAAAAAAAAAAAAAAAAAAAAAGAGAAGTTTAATTCATAGTGCCCGTCCGAGATCATAGCCTTTTATGGGCATTGGCTGGGACCGCGCCGACAGTACTTATCCCTATTTTCAAATTAACAGGGTTGAAATTAACGAGTATTTAGTTGCGAGCTACGGAGGTTGCGCAGAAGCGAGAGCAGGCAGCTGCCGCCGCGCGGCCATGCACTGACCTTGCCGCGGCCGCGTCCCCTCCCTTCAACGCCGCCGGCCGCCACGCCGGTCATGGCGCCATTTAAGTTTTACCCACTCTTCCATGGTTTTACCTGGTTCCTTATTGTCCCCGTTTTGGACATGCGCAGCCTCTAATTATGCCTGCGGATCACGAAGGTGTTTCTTTATCCCCCCCCCCCCCCCCCCTTTTTTTTTTTTTTTTTTTTTTTTTGCCGCGTGACGTGCGCCAAGCCGCACAGACGCGGCGGCGCGTAGTTCGAATTATCCGTAGCGGAACCGACCCGCGTTCGAATTAACGGGCTTTTTTATGCACAGATCTCTATGGAGCTTGGCCGGACCAAGTAGTGTAGTTCGAATTATCCAAAAATTCGAATTACCGAGGTTCGAATTAACGAGCTTTCACTGTACTAGCGAAACAGTGTGCAACCTTCAACGTGGTCACATTAAATAAGGAACAAAAATTAAATCTGGCAGTTAGCTGGCACTTAATATAGCCAGCTGGATTTTAAAATCTTAATTCAGTTTTCAAAGTATTGGATGAAAGGTTCATATTATCCAAAAAATCAATTATATATGAAGTGTCTCCCCACCACCTTTCCCTCCAGAAGAAAATACCGGAAATTTGACGTGGTACGGCCAAATGTGAATTAGGTACACTAGCACTTCGGTTTTCACTTTGGTTTCGGGTTGCACGCACTCTTTAGTAAGTACAGTTGTAATCTGCCACATCGTGTAAAAGACCATGAAACAAATATAAAACTCCACTTTAACCAAGCTGCACAAGCTGCATGGCCTAGGAGTAGTGTGTCTGTCTGTATACCCATGCCCTCTAGAAGTCGAAAGCTTTCAAATTTGACTCTAATACTCGTAAGGACCACCTCTGTAGATTCCTTGCATTCAAATATTGCCGCAAGTAGCCTTTCAGGGACCCTTTAAGTATGTAACATATCATGGAAAGATCAAGCAAAAATCCCGTGTTCTTTTCTTTGTGATTATTTGAAGTGCGTATTAGGCCATCTTGCCTGTGTAGTACATGGAAAAGCTCACTTGTGGAATTCTGCATGAGATCCCAGATTAGAAGTGTCTTAATGCGATTGATCTTCGCAATAAATGATGCAGAAGAAAGCGAGGGGGACGCCTATGTGTATTTTTTTTTTTTTGTTGTGGCATTTTAAATTCAACCTTTTGTTCCATATAAATGTGGTTTTTCCACGGTCAGATTTATGAAAGTTGGCATGGTATTTGATCATTGTCGAGTATTCAGAAATACTTGAATGGCAGTCTTCGAATTGTTTAGTATGACCCAAATAATGAACATGTTTGGTTCTCATTGGAAATATTGAATATTCGCTTATGTCTAGTCTTCAGCTTTTTACTATGTTTTTCCATTCAACGTCACATGATGGAAAACGTTGCAGGACCAGGTCTTGCCTTTCTGGCCTACCCCGAGGTTGTGGCCAAGATGCCGGCATCACCTGTCTGGTCGGTGCTATTCTTCCTGATGCTGCTCGTGGTGGGGATTGACAGCCAGGTCAGTTCTGGTGGCCTTGGACGAGAACCTGGTTACTAGACACGTCTGCCAAAACATATGAAATCTGCTTTCTTATGAGATTAATATGTAAGGAGCAAGATAAAGTTGGGGCCCTCCTGACCCCTTGGATACACCGAGCTACAAGAAGCCATCTAGTTTCTAGGTCGTGCTCACTCTCATGTTCTCTCTCTCTCCTTGTATGCACCAACTGTGCGCCAACCTTGTCATCCTTAATTTTCCAGCTTTCAAGCCAGTGTAGCAGTCTCCTGCATCCTTATCTCACATAAGCACTCTTCCTTTCCTTTCACAACATGTTCTTTCTTTTCTGTTTCTTTCTAACATTGCCAAGCACACACACCCACTGCCATAGAAGTACCATATATTGCTGCGTATATGCCACCTGTCCCAACTCGCGCCCCATGATGGTCAAAGAAAGGTTTTCTCCAAATCTAAGTTGACACTTCCGCCGCCCAGCCTAGCTGAAGGCAAAAGATGTCCATGGTGCATTCTTTGTTACCTAGTTTCCCGTAATATGGCATTGCAGTGCACATATAGTTTAAAGCGACAGATCTGTAACAACGGATTGCTAAGGCGAGCACCTATCCAGTGCGATTAAATGGCGCAACTTCCTGCCTCACGTGCGGCCCGGCTGATGGGCCTAGCAAGCGTGAAGCCAAACTGCCAACATCCCTAGATGCTGTTTTGAATTTTTGTACGATGTGCTCTTGGAGGTTAGTATAGTCGGACACAACTCAAGAACGCAAGGGAGGCCCTCTAACCAGTGAAGCCAACTAGATGTCATTGCTAGTTTTATGTGACTACAATAGTTTTCTCTCCTACTATCTACCGATTGACCAGGAAAACAATTGTCAGATCAGGCAAGCCAGGTAAAAGGCACATAGCTTGAATTCTAATGTGATAGCTTTAGAGTTTCCAATCACTTCTTTGTCGCCAGCAATGAAATTGCATGATTGGTCAAGAAGTGATGATCTCATAAAGTTGACACAGCCATGAAGATCAATCATGGAACACCGCAGAGGATTTTTGACATAGCCTTCACTTTGGACCTCTTGGACGTATTTTCTGGCTTCTTCTGTAGGGTGCTGACATCATTACATGGTCCTGACATTAGCCAAGCATTTTTATATGTCTTTGAATTTGTTCAAGAAAAAAATATATATATAAATATAGGTGGTCAAGTAGTGGGATTGCAGCAGTATGCAGTGATTGAGCCTGTACTAAGTAATACTGGAAAAATTACACGTCTGAAATAAATACCCATAGTCACACAATAATAATCAGGATATTCATTTATTGGCAATTTTTTAAATTTTTAGTTGGTTCAAATCTAAAAGATAATTAGAATGGCTTTGCACAAAAGCAAGGATAGACATGGTGAGCACTTGTCTTGTTCTTGCTTATTTATTTGGCTGCTCTTTTATGGCTTCATACTTTTGCTGGATACATTAATTTCCCTGGAATGTACCGTACCTGAAACTGGCTCCGTACTGTCCTGCAGTTCTGCACTGCCGAGGCTCTCATAGCGGGCCTCATTGATGTGTGGCCTGTGCTACTGAGAAACCGGCCCGTGGTGACGCTCGTTTTCTGCACCATCCAGTTTCTTTTGGGACTCAGTATGGTCACGCAGGTGAGTTGACCATCTACTGTAAATTATTTCAAATCAAAGTGTACAAAAAAATGGTTTAGAATCACAGGCAGGACCTTTCGTGTTGGGGACTGTAATGCAACGAAGGACTAACACAATGTAGAGAACATAATAGTATAAAATAATATGATTGTGTTATTAATTAATAAAAAATTGTAAGAATATTATAATGCAAAGGATATTGTCATATAGGGCAGATAATGTCCGGATAAAAGTGTAACAGTTGCTGAAAAAAACTTTTCACAAAGTAACACAAACATGTTAATGCAGTGCAGCTTGATGTGGGGTATTGCACACTAATCAGATCATACTTCAACTGCTTTTGAAAGGAAGAGAGAGTGTCAGTTGGTCTGATGTCAAAATTTGAAAAGTTCCAAGATGATATATATAGTGCAAAATTGAGAATTTGTTTCCTTTGCAAAGATTGCACTTCCTTCTATTCTTGCCTCCATCATTATGTACAATGTGAGAGTAATTGCTTTTTAAAGGATCCACTGAGAGAATGATCCATTTATAATTCATGCTTTGCCCAGAGTTACAATTAGTGGACAAAATTAATAAGATAAGAGGCTCATCGGAATGTACATTGCAAAAAAATCCTGCTTCTTTTGAAGAGTTCCTTTTTAAAAACTGAAATGGGCAGACATATGGTCTTCTAAAGTGAAGCAATGCATATTTGGTTGAATTTGGTGGATGCTATGAAAATGATCAAATTTAAGTGAGTGTTCCTTTATCTTTTCAGATACCGGTGGTTTGTTGATGTTAATGGGTTTTCCTGCTGGTTAGGTTTCTCCACTAATGAGCCATACTTCAAGTATTAATTTTTCACCTTTCTTTGGGGCAAAGAAAGGAGGAGTAATAGGTAGACCATTTCCTTCCCTTCTCTTCAGCCAAAGAGGGACCAGATCATATGACCATAGATGGCAAATTGTTATTGGCATTTTTCATCGGCCAGAAAGAAATTGCATGATTACAGAGGAGTGGCAGTACAGGGTTTCCCATTGAATTAGTCTAAGCTTGCTGACAGGTGCTGCTGTGAAAATAAGGGTGGAGGCTTGTGTGCATTAAACTGTCGGTGTATGTCATACAAGTTGTACTGGAATGTCCGCTAACTGCCCCATGTTTTACAAAGAAATTTTGTGCTGCTCTTCATTTCAGGGTGGCATCTATCTATTTCAACTTGTTGATACATATGCTGTGTCCGGCATGACCCTCCTCTTCATAGTGTTTTTCCAAGACGTGGCCATCTCTTGGTTTTATGGTAAGCCGCTGTACTTTAACATCTTGATCCTCATGGATTTTATGTGCGAAATTTATTTGAGGGCCTTTATTTTCTTTTGCTGTTGCATCTGTTGTTGCTCCGTTGTTCCCTGCTTCTCCCACTTCTTCACTTCTTTCTTTTGTTCTCATTTTTGTTTCTCTCCGGCCCTTATTTCTCTTCATCTATTTTCACCTTCCTCTTTTTCATTTAATGCATTGGCAGCACTGTAATTTCCCAGCAAAATCCCATTGTGTCTGTATGCTTGCGTGCATGCAACAATGCACCTGCCAGATCAGAGCAGATTGAGGCACCTTCCAGGCCTGGCCGAAGGGTGGGTGAGCCCTCCACCTTCCAGAAGATGCCATCTATGAGAAATTTATGCAGGCAGTGGCATAGTTAAACAATCAGTGTGAGCTGGCAGCTGGGTCACGCTGGTGCTTCCCATGCTCTCGCACCATCGTGGCCCTCTTAGCGCGAACTTTGTCCGAAAAGGCTGTTCCGAAAGTTTTGCCCTCTGTGTGTTGTTGCCGGTGCCATTCTCGCTGCTGCAAGGTCTTGGTCACTTGCACCACCTCCTTCTTGCAGAGCCGGCAGTCGGCTTATCGCTCGGTGGCGAGCACGACTTGGGCTTGTCTACACCCACGTCGAGCCTCGCAATTGTGATGAGCATCTGGTGCACACCTGTATTACTGCGGCACATCACCTGCTGCGCCATCCGTGCACAGTGTTTTGTTTTTTTTTTTTTGTTCGTTGCTTTGTTTCTCGGTTGCCTGCAGAGGGACTTTTCCTTTAGCTTCCTCTTGCTGAGCAGTTTCACTTCTGAGCTGTAACCGTTTACCTAGGCAGTGAAGAAAACAAGACACAAAGCTGAGAGTATGATAGCAAGACGTGAGGGCAATAAACGCTTACTGGCACTCATGTCAGCAATAACATCACTCGAGAGCCCAATGCAGTGTAAATAGCGACAGTGATAAAAAAGAAAGCTGATGCTCCCATTTTTTTTTTTTTCTCTCTTCTATCTCTCTGTTTATGATAGCATCCCTCCATTTTTCTCCCTCTACTTGATCTCTACTTTCTCTTATCACCTTCCATCCTGTTCTGTTATCTTTCTGTCCCAGCTGAAAGGCAACCATTCAAAGTTGCCATTTGGTAGCCTTGGATGGCCATTATCCATTAGTGAAAGCTCGTTAATTCTAACCTCAATAATTCGAATTTTCGGATAATTCGAACTACGCTACTTGGTCCGGCCAAGCTCCCTAGAGCTTTGTGTATAAAAAAGCCCGTTAATTCGAACGCGAGTCGGTTCCGCCACGGATAATTCGAACTACACACCGCCGCGTCTGAGCACAGCACGTGGCAAAAAAAAAAATAACACCTCCGCAAAAGAGTGGCATAGTTAGAGGCTGCGCACGTCCAAAAAGGGGAACCAGGTAAAATTATGCAAGAGTTGGTAAAGCCTAAATGCGCCATATCCGGTGCTGCGGCCGGCGACACCGGAGGGTAGGGGTTGACGGCCGCAGTGGCGGCTGCCTGCTCTCTTTTCCGCGCAACCTCTGAAACTTGCAACTAAAAACTCATTAATTAGAGCCCTGTTAATTCGAAAATACGGGTGAGTACTGTCGGCGCCGTAACTGGGTGGATCGATGTAACACTGCTGCGCACCAGATGTCTGGTTGTAATACGTGGTGTTTGTTTCGTGCATGTATAGACCCCTCTCAAACATATGCAGAAACGACGCAGCATCTCCATCGTGTCATTCATAACTTTCCCGGTACTACAACACAGTTGGCCCGAGCACTGTGTGAAAGATATCTTTGTACCATGGTAGACCCTCGTCTTTCCCAATGCTCATACGCAGGCCAAACAAATCTGGAGCTGGATGTCCCTCTATGATTTGAAGGAGGCCCTAGCCAAAATGAAGCGCGGTACTGCACAGGGCTGGGACAAGGTTACCGTCAAACTTCTGGCGAACCTTCCGGATGCAGCGTACCATACCCTCCTTGAATTCACCAACCAAATCTGGCTGGGAGAGATTCCTCTCCCCCAGGATTGGAAGCAGCCTTAGTGACACTTATTCCTAAAGCAGGCAAGCCAATTAATGTAAAAAACCTGCACTCTATTTCCCTCACATCTTGTGTGGGCAAATTGATGGAGACTATGATGCAAGACAGGTTGTCCACTTACCTCAAAACACGTCACACTTTTGCGGACACTATGTGCAGTTTCCGACCACAGAAATCCGCACAAGATATACTTCTACAACTTCATCATGACATATTAGAGCCTAAAGAACTCCCTTACAAAGACAAGGTAGTCCTGGCCTTCGATTTGAAAGGAGCTTTCGATAACGTCAAACATGAAGTTATACTAAGTCATCTCCTAGCTACGGACTGTGGTCAGAATACATACTGATACATCTGGCAATTTCTCACCGGATGACAGGCCTATATATTCGAATTCAAGACAAAGAACATGGACCCTATACCATTGGATCCCGGGATACACCTCAGGGCGCAGTGTTGTCTCCCCTCCTCTTCAACCTTGCAATGAAAGACCTTCCCGCAAAATTAAGCTTCATGCCTAGCATCCGATATGCCATATATGCGGATATCTCTATCTGGGCAACGGAAGGCAATCTGGGACACATGGAAACAAGCCTACAACAGGCAGCGGAGGTGGTGGACGCTTACGCTGCATACTGTGGTCTGCAATGTGCCCCCACCAAGTCAGAATTTGTCCACATCCGTCCCTTCCCTCGGGATGACACTTCAATTTGCCTTACACTCCTTTCGAGTCTGATTAGAGAGGCCAAGGAGATCCGCATCCTTGGTCTTTTTATTCACTAACAACGCAGACCGGACACACACTAACGAAACTTCGCATGTATGGTGCCCAGGTTGGCCGTATGGTCCGCCGGGTCTCCAATAAGCGTGGGTTGTTACGAAGTAAAGATGCCTTGCGGCTGGCACATGCCTTCATTACGAGTAGAATTCTCTACTCAATCTCCCACCTTCACATGCGCAAACATGACGAGGACCAACTCGAGGTCATACATCGCAAAGTTATCAAATGGGCTCTTGACCTCCCCATTGCCACATCCAACCAGCGTTTGTTGGACCTTGGTATGGTCAACACCTATCGGGAACTCCGAGGGGCCCATCTTTTCAGCCAATACACGCACCTATCACAAACGCCATTCGGTCGCCGCATTCTTGACCGACTACACATCCAATGCACCACCACCTTTGAGGAACGGGTGCCAGCACCAAAACCCTGGAGATGCACTCTCAGGGTCAGACTCATTTCCCGCAACATGTCACACTCTGACCATAATGGCCGTCGCCAGGCACATGCAGAAATACTGGAGCGGCATTATAACATGTATACTATGTGGACATTGCCGGTCCCTACCGTGGCAGGTGGTTCACTGCGGCAGTGGTACACAACACCATCACAGTGGCAGGACTCACGTTCCATGCCCACAACGCAACACATGCGGAGGAAATCGCGATTGCGCTCCCCCTCTCCCTCCCTCAAGTGAAATACATCATTACCGACTCCAAGGGGGCCTGTCGGAATTATGAGCTGGGTTGGATCCCTCCTCTTGCCAAGCGCGTCCTACAAAATTGATATCAGTCCAGCGACCCTCCAAATTGTAACCTCATCTGGGCTCCCGGCCATCAGGGACTCCTGGGCAATGAGTTATCTGATCAGGCGGCCTAGGCGCTCTCTCTCCGGGCACTCAAACTTGCTTGGAAAGTCTACTCTGAGCCCACCCAATACCTTATCACATTCAAAGAAAAAACTACATACTATTATAAGGACAGCCACCGCCGCTTTTCGGCACCTTTTAAAGGTCTCCAGAGAGCGGACGAAAGGCTCCTTCTCGAAATTTTTGCAAACACAGTGCTGTGCCTGGCGGTCTTGAAGCACTTCTACAGACTTTGTTGGGGGCTGCAGCCTGTGTGGAGCGAACTTCTCGGACGTTTTTCGCATGGTCTGGACCTGTCCATCCAATCCCCACCGTTCCCAATTCTTCATTACCCACCCCCAGCTGCCATGACCTACAGTCCTAGCGGACCTTGGTCGCCAGGGCGCGAGCGGCGTTAGACGCCATTGGGGCTCCGAAATAAGAGATTCACCTAGATTTCTGTGGGCCTGGGCCAATAGGGCCTCGGTCCAAACAACTCCTTATGCGAAGGAATAAATAAATGTTCGTCACCACCACCCAGCCAACATCCATGAAAGGATATGGCTTCAGGCGGGTGCTACGAATTATGCGGGAAAAAACTTTTTTTTTACTGCGTAAGTAGTCCATCCTTTCATTCATCAGTCGTCAACAAAAGCACGCAGTCAGCCGCGACCATGACACCGGCTTTTAGCATCGTTCGCTTCAAAAGGTGTTTGCTACTATCGCGCATTCCAATGATTGAGTGGCAGCAGAGGGCACCCGCCCCAATTATCCATGGCATGCTAAGGTGAATGTACTGGAAACAAGGCTTGGACTAGCGCTGGCACTTGGCCAAGTTCGCTGCCTCCCTTCCCCCCCCCCCCCCTTCCCTCCCCCTGCTATAGCTAATGTGAAAAGGTAAACACACTGTGATCTTATCGCTGCGCACTGCCAAGAAATGCGTCGTGGGCCTTGACGTGACGGCGGGAAACGGAGAGAAGCAATAACTGCTGAGGCTTTCTGTCTTTTTTTTTTTAATCTTTTTTTCTAAATTTTAGGCGATAATTGGATGTGGGTGGGTTCATTATGTGAGTGGGTTCGTCACGCGAGTAAGTATGGTACATTTACTGTAATGCAAATGGTTCTTATCAGTCTTTTCGAGGCCACTCGATAATTCAAACTTTTTCCCGGTCCTGTGAAGTTCGAATTAACGAGCTTTTAGATGGCTGGGGTATTTTCCATTTAAGACCTCATGTCGCACAAGTGATGGAGAAATCAAATTCAGTGACACAAGGGGATGGTGGTCAATGTAAAGATGAAATCTATGGCCATACTGCTAAAGCATATTTATTGCATCTAATTGCATGATAACATGTGCATCTTTACCTACTTTTCACTTTTGTATGACTCTTCTCTCTTAAAATGGCTTTGTTTCATTTCTCTTCTTCAATAGCTTCACATGGTGTCATATTAACTCTGCGGGGTGCAATGGTCTACGTTAAAGCATCCATGGTTTAAGTCGAAGCTTTTCACAGAAGGCCCCTTTATACCATCACAGAAACAGCTCTCCCTGTAAATGAAAAAAATTGCGGGATGATCAGACGTCTGGTGTGATAATCGTTAGTTTTTGTTTTGTTAGGAAAGCTGTTAGGTTTACCCTTGTTTAAAACTTCAGTGTTTTTACTCTACTGAATGCTTCTGTTTAAGCTGAGCCTTCACAAACGCAATAGTGTTTTCCTGGATTGTGAAGATGGAAATGCTTCTGGAGGGTAGTGGTTGTGTGGAGGGTGGTAGAGGGTGGCAGTGAATGGTTTGGTAGCTTCATACCTATAGGAGGTGGTGCAGTGGGGAAATGGCTGGTAGGTGGTTCATTTGGAGGGTGGAAGTGGGATGGTTTGACAAAGATAGCAACTAATGGGTGGTTGTGTAGCCTTATACCTAGGGGGTGTGGTGGAGATTGGCTGATGAGCGGTGCTTCTGGTGCACAGCTGGCTTTCCTGCTACATCTTTGAGTTCAATTTCACTGTCACTTTTACAGCAGTAGCTCTTCAAAAGCCTATTTTCCGGGTTCTATGTCATTGGGGAAGTAGTAGCCAGCCTAACCAAAGTATGGTAACCACGAAAAAGGAGGAGGAGGACACTTACTGTGAAAAGAGGAAGGAATGGGGATAGCAGGGATGATGCGCAATCGGAATGTGGCTGCTATAGGAACCATCTGAAGAGTGTAGTGAGAGCAGAGGAATGCGTGACCAGAAGGGGGTTATCATGAAAAAAGGGTGGTTACTGTAAAAAGAGGAGGGTATGTAGAAAGTGTAGGAATGCGTTACTAGGGGTCAATGCAACGAGAACCATCCGGAAAGTGTTTACCATATGAATAGGAGCACATAGCAAGAGTAATGTGTAACCGGAAGGTGGTTGCTGTAGAAGAAGGCAGAGCATGGTTACTATGGAAAGAGGAGGAGATGTCATGAGCAGAACAGTGTACAAAAGAGCCCATGGGAACCACCCGGAGTGTAATTACCGTAGAAGGAGGAGGACAGGGCGAGAGCAGATGACCATGCAGCCAAAGGGTGCCTGCCATAAAAGTTATGTAGAAGGCATTTACCACAGAAATGGGATGGTGTAATGAGAATGGAGGAATGCATAACTGGAAGATATTCTTGTGGACTGAAGGTACTAAATCAATATTTCCTAAATTAAAAAAAAGCAAATATTTGGACTCTATTTGGAAGGAGGCTCAAGGGTGGTTCTCATTTAATGAAAGTGGCAAAATTGCAGGAACGTGAAACCATACTACCTGGTAACCATCCTGGCTACCTGGTAACCATCCGTAGGATAGTTATGGTGGATGAAGGAGGATTTGGCAAGAACAGAGAGATGCGGTAACGGAGGGAAGTTATTACTGGAGTAATCGGGATTGGGGTTACCCAGGACAAAAGCAAGGTTACAGTAAAAGGAAGATGGTTGTCACAGGAAGTAGCTGGGCAGTGGTTACCATGGAGCAGCAGGGTGTGGTGATAGCAGAGGAGTGTGCAACCAAAGGGTGGTTATGGATGGTTACTACTGTAAAAGAATGAGGGAGGTTATGGTGAGAGAGGAGGAATGTGGCATGTTTTATTTTATTTTTTTATTTTTTTCAGCGGTAGACCTGAAGTGGTGGAGGAGAGAGGATTTGTAGTCAAAGGACGGCCATGTGTGGAAAATTAAAATATAGGTGTTATGTAACTATACATTTGAGCATTTTGCTCTGAAATTCATTACCTCAATATTCCGCATAAATCAACAGCTCTCACTGAATCTTGCATTGCACAGTGGTAACCATCCTGTGAGTTTTTCCGTTCTGTTTCAGCATGGGCTTCTAGTAGGTGTAGCCTGTTGAGGTTGAAAGTTAAGTGGTTTGATGGTGGATTGCTCATCATCATGGTACAGCTCGATGGGCGGGTGGTCGATGGCACCTCTGGAGGTGGAGGTTGGGTGGGGAAATGGGTCAAGAGTAAATATAAGTGGATGGATGGGCAGCATTTTTTTACTAGGGGTATGTGCAGTGGGGGTGTGCTTGGCGTGTGGGGCTTCTGTAAGTTTAAGGCTTTAATTTTAGAGGCTACAGATAAATAGAGTACGCCATTTTAAAATTTTGACAGTAGTACTGTTTATGTCTTAATATACAGAAAATATAATTAAGTTGGACCATGTTCAGCTGCCAATCTCAGGTAATGGCTGGAATAGAAACTTATTGATGCTTCCCATGTGCTGGTGTGTGGTCCCTCTGTAGGTATAAAGCTTTACTCTCAGAGGCAACACATACTACATATATAGAGGACGCCATTTTCATACTGTGGTACTAGTTGTACTGTTTAAGTGGTAAAATGCTGGGAATATAATTAAGTTGGACTACGCTCAGCTGTCAGTCTCAGGCTGTGGCTAGAATAGAAACTCCTTGATGCTTTCCATAAGGTAAGCATACAGCAGGTTTATCTTGCTTGTAGTCAGTTATGGAACTGAAGCCTGTTGCTAGCCAAATGATTTGAAATCCAGCTAGGCAAAGCGCAACAAGATATAGAAAGGAAGCCTCCGTCCGTAATAGATTTGGTGGTGTAGATTGGAGAACAAAATTGATTTGATGATATATCTTTGCAGAAATGAAAAATACAAAATAGACTTAAGCAGTTCATATAATACCAAGAAATAATAAGTGATGTCTCAGTGTAGTGGCAGTGTAAGCTGTTGGTAATCTTTTGTTCTTTGTTTGTTGTTGTTTTGTTTTGTTGTTGGATTCTTTTGTTAGCCAAGAAAGCTTTTGCCTTGGCCATTTCAGTGTGTCTACTTGCGTGACTGTCATCCCTGCCTGTAACTGCGCTAAGTGTGACACTAGGATGTCAACTCTGTCTTGCAGGTTTCAACAAATTTGCTAGCAATGTGAAGGAGATGATCGGCCGTGCACCCAACTGGTTCTTTCGTGCAGGCTGGATGGTATTTGTACCGTTCTTTTGCATCGTGAGTACACAAGTAATGCATCTGTGACAGTTGTGGGGCCAATATATACCAGCCACCTGGGATTTATTTGTGCCTTAGCTGTTTTTCTTTTTCTTCCTGTTTCATCATTGCTAATATCAGTCGGGATTAGGATGCAGCTGTCATTTCAGTGACAGCACAGCCGTATCGAAATCTTCTACAAATTCGTCTTTGCCAAATCTCCCTGTCAATAATTGCACTGTGCTGAATTAGAACAGGTTATCTTCCTGTTCTCACCTTGTTCTTTGTGCAATAAGTACAAATTTACAGCCAATATTTACTACATGAGTAGCCAGAAAAGATTTGCCCTCTCTTCAGAACCATTTGACTTAATTGAGAAACGGAAGCTGGTCATAAACACTTGTAGCTCAAGGAAAACGTGAGCCACTCTTTTGATCTGTGCATGTTTAATTACGGCAGGTTTAGAAAGAAACTGAGGAAGCTATTCACTCTATGTTGCACTAATACGAGGGGGTACCCAAAAAAAAACGAACTAATTTTTTTGTGGGCAGCGCTTTCGTAGTACTGTGTTTTGCCTCTAGGAGAGTATAGAGTGAACATTTCAGAGTCAGTCAGCCGAGTGGCGTCGCTGAAGGTCAGACGTACTAGGTTTGGCAGAGTTTACAGTGACAACTGTTTCCTGTGAGTGTCGTTATTGCTATGGCTAATTTCCGTGAACAGCGTGTGGCGGTGAAGTTCTGCTTTCTGCTTGGAAAACATGAAACAGAGAAACTTCTGAAATCTTAAAACCGGCGTACAAGGATGATGTCATGGGGAAAACTCAAGTGTTTGGTTTTCCCGTTTCAAAAATGGTGAAATATTAATTGATGACCAACTTTGTTCTGGTCGTCCTTCCACGGCCCGAACACACGAAAATATTGAAAACATTCGTGCAATCATCAACGAACATCAACAACGGATGATTGAAGGAATTGTGGAGCTGTCAGGAGTGATTTAAGAGTTCAGTACACCGAATTTGGACAGAAGATTTGGGAATGAAAAAGGTGGCGGCCAAATTCGTGGCACGACTGCTGACTGCTGAACAAAAACAAGTTCACGTGGAAGCATGCTGTTCTTTGAAAGAAGAGACGCGAAATGATCCAAACTTTTTTTCAAAAATTATCACAGATGACGATAACTTAACTTGGTGCTATGCTTACGATTTGAATCAAAGCAACACTCCAGCCAGTGAAAGACTCAAGTTCGCCTCACACCAAGAAAGCTCATCAGGTGAAATCAAACCTCAAAACAATGCTGATTTGTTTTTCTTGACGTGAGCGGAGTCATCCATTCAGAGTTTGTTCCACAGGTTCAGGCAGTTAACTAAGCTTTCAGCTTGGAAGTATTGAAAAGATTGTGCAACAGTGTGTGGCGGAAGAGGCCTGATTTGTCGCAGTCAGGTAACCGGTTTCTCCGTCATGACAATGTCCCTGCTCACACAGCCTTGTCTGTGCGACAATATTTCACCGAAAATGGTATGACCCCCATGCCTCACCACCCATACCCACTGGACCTTGCCCCGTGTGCCTTTTTTTGTTTCCCAGAATGAAAAACACATGAAAGGAAAGTGTTTTGCTGATGTTGCGGAGGTAAAGAAAAAAAAAAACGACGAAAGCACTGTCAAGCATAACAAAAGATGAATTTAAACAATATTTTGAAAAGTGGAATGAAATATTAGACAAGTGTATTAGTGCAAATGGAGAGTACTTTGAAGGGTACTGAAGGTTTGTGCTTGAAGTGCAAATAAATAGGTTGAAAAAAAAATTAAGTTCGGTTTATTTTGGGTACCCCCCCCCCCCCCCCCGTACATAAAGTTTAACCTTGAAGAAAAAAAAGATTGCCGTTGCTATACCTTTTTTGGTAGTGTTCTTTTTACTTGCCCTAAAAATAAAATGTCAAAATCGAGGACTAAACTGAGTGTGCAATGACATCCAACACTTTTCTCATTGCAGACCATATTTACATCATCCATCATTCAATATAAACCTCCCGTCTATGCAAAGACCTACATCTACCCCTGGTGGGGTGAGATGATTGGATGGTTCCTGGCACTGGTGTCCATGCTGATGATTCCCATTTATGCTGTCTACTATCTGATCACAGCCAAAGGCCCTCTCCTTAAGGTGTGCCAATCGTGATTGATTGCTGCCAAGTTTACATTATTGTTTTCTACCTTGCTTGTAAATTGAATCGTAATTCTTGAGTCAGATCGGTGAACTCAGTTGAGTCGTAGTTGAACTACTATGCATACACTTATAACACTCAAATAGATCTGTGCTTTTGCATATTGAAATATTCATACTATTTTGTTGTAGTCTAGTCAGCTCGCAGCTATTCAGTAGAAGCATTATCTTTGTATGTTTTTTAAATGGCTTAATTACCTTGACCTGCTAAGGCGCTCCTGCTTTTTGGAAAAACATGTTGAGTGTTATAGCTGCTCGAGAGCATTCAGACCAAAAGGTTCAAAATGACAAGCACAGTATTTCTATCGATTTGTGACTTTGTATGGCTTGATGCTGAAGTCAAATGTAGTTGCCCTGACTAGTCATAACTTTTTTGCATATCTTGTGCGTTCATATGCTCTTTTTGCATTGCTTGATATTTACCAGATGGCAGTGTTAGTACTATGGTAGTATTTGATTTTTTCTGATCGAGTGTATTGTTCTAAACTGCAGTATGCAGACCTGGGGCCAAATTTACATAGCATGTGTTTTATGTCTAATGCATTCCTTTTTTCGTTGTATTTCACTGTGAAGGTAGTTGCCATTGTTACTGGCCGAGACTGCTGTCTCATCTAAGCGATAAGGCACCCCGGGGTTGTTAAAGGTTACAAACAGTGTTGCTGTCACTTCTTGAGGCAATATTGTGCTGTGTTTGCCGAATTGTTAAAAGTGAGCATAGCAAGAATTGTTTGTTGATTTTAGAGCTGTTGATATTGCGATGCTATGCACACATCAACTGCAGCGGCAAGAAAAATACGAGAAAGGTATGATGGGATGTTGCTACAACTCTTATGAAGAGCATTTCACATTAGATTTATTTTGCTGCACACCAGGCCTTATAAGTGATCATACCCTAGTGCTGAGTGATGCTGAGTGGAAAGGAATTTTATTTCTTGTTGAAAAAGGGCTAAGTATAAGAAAAAGGCCTGGAAATGAAGGGCTTGTAGTAAGCAGGCTAATGGAGGGTTTAAATTGCAGCTTGTGGATATAAAAAGGTTTGCATGCAGTAACGGTCGTGCCCAGATTTGTGCATCCTCCTATGGACAGGCCTCATTGGGGAACATCAGTTCAAAATGAGACATATGGTCCATGCTGCTGTCATTTCAACATTGATACATCTTACTCATTCAGGTTGTGGTATGTAACCTATGTGTTTTGTTTAAACATATCGCCCCCAGCAATGTATAGTATAAGATAGGTAGTCAATCTTGGCTACGTGAATTTATTGTTTACGTCGAATGGTCAAAATATGTACCCAATAGGCCCATGCAGAGGATAGCACTAGTACTATGCACATATATCAAGCCATGTTTATGTTTGGTCTATTCAGTTTGCCATATTTGATACTCTGTACAGCGCACAGCGCTTCTGCATGGATGATTTAAATGGTACTGGCATGATCACTTTTTTGTGGACGAAGCCGAGTTGCCAGACGGCCTCAACAGCTGCTGGTGTTGACCTTGTGAAGCCACTTTAAATCACATCACAATGGAAATATGAGATGGGATCCTATGTGAAAGGCAACAAAGGGAAACTACTCTGAAGGTGGCCAAATTTTATGTGCTGATACACTTGGCATGATGCCACGAGACTTAAGATGGCATGATGCCACGGTACATTTTCTTTGCTCCATTCTTAAGGCTATGTTTCATGCTGGAAATGAAGAATAGCGACAACTCTCATGTAGCTTATGCAAGGCGTCCTTCCTTGCTTACCATGTTTTCTGCAATTCGAGGAGTTCTGCTGCTGAAACGAACTGTGCCTCCATTTTAACACGAAATTATCATATATGTGGTAAACTGGTAAAGCGGTTAGACTTTTAATTAACTGTATGCAGTAGTTAGTTCCAAAGTACCGTACATTGCAGCTTTGCTGCAAAGCAAGATGGTCAATACCCATCACGGCAGTGTGCTACTAGTATGCTAGCGCAGAATACGTTGCTGTAGAGAGCTTGGGTGCTCCCTGCTCTCACTTCTAGTCTACGAATAAGGTGCAAATTCACTTTGTATAGAACTTTCTACTAAGCAGATTTTTAAAATGGTTAAGCATGGAATGCTTTTAGTTCTCATTGTTGGAAAACTCGGCAAGCATTGTCCAGAAATGGTGAAAAACTGAAGGGACCATATTGTGGTGCCCTCCATATTTGCTACTGTATCCAGGATCAATATATGAGTCCACTGTACTTGCATTGAAGCCAGGGTAACAGTGCCATACTATCAAAGTTCATTTCTGTTTTTAGAGCCTGTGACCTTCAAACATTCTTATCTCATTGTGCTTTTATCATCCTTCTGTATTATTTCTGGTGGAATTTCCTTTTAGAGGTTCAACCAGCAGTTCATGTTCTCTCACTCATAAAACCACAGTGAAACAGCCTCCAGGAGTATTAAGCCTACCAATGATTGGTTGCCGGTATTGCGATCAACATAGAAAGCGTTTTTATATGTAAAGGTGGATGTTGTACTCCTGTACTCGGCGGCAGTTTTTCTTGGCAATGACAGGTGCAAGAGATAGAGCTTCCACAGCCATGTCACTCCATCAATAGTTCGGTGCAGGGTGGCGCCTCACTTGCTGCATACTTTTCCGCTCCATTATTCTAGTAGCTGGCGCCATCTACAGAAGCTTTTTGCAGCCAGTTACACGTAACAGTGAGCTTCAATCAAAGATACTGATTTTTTTGAGGTCGTCTAGCTTTTCTAAAATTCACATTTAATCTAGCAACATGCCTTAAATAATGAGTGCTGTCATAATTATCATGTTTTAAAAATACAATAATAACTGCAGCTGGAAACCATGTCAGTTGGCAACATGGAAGAAGGAAGGAACTTAGGAGAGGCCCTGATGTAACTTTTTTGAAGGGACGCTGCAACGTCTCTCCTCCTTTACCCTCCGCCTTTTCTTTCTCCACGACACTCGCGAACCTCGAGCCCTTAGCAATGCTGTTTCTAGTGGCCCGAGTTTTCATAGCAACAGCGATGCCAATGCTAATGGCCCGACTTGGCTAACCCTAAATTTTGACGTCACTTCTGCCACACTTTCTCTAATGCATTGGGAATGGCAAGGGCCTCTCCTTAGTTGTTTCCATCCTCCATGGTCGGCAAGAACATTTGTCGTGTATTTGTACCAGTCTTGCAGAACGGACAGTGACTGTGCATAAACCAGAAAGTCATACAGCGAGAGGTCTCAGGGTTTGGTGCCTCAATTCATATTTTCACTTTTTCTTCCTGTAGCTCAGTGCTAACTGTAGCATTACTGCTGGCACTATTTTCTAGTAATGTGTGCATCATAGTTACAGAAAAAAAAAAATTGAAATATGGCTTAGTTGGAAGGAAACTGACGACGGTCGTTTTGTATCTCCACTGCAAAGAAAAAAGATTGTCACTACTATATTGCTTGTCAGCTTACAACACAAACCAAGAAAGTTCTGCCACTGTCAGAGTTAGCTGTAACCTCCTTGTACTGTCAAGTGCATTGTGCTGTTGATCATTTCATAGTGTTCTGCCACTTCAGCTTTACACTGTTCTAGCAAGGAAAGAGTTGCCAGGACATGCTCCAGCCACAGGACATAAGCCTTCTAAGGAGGTGACTTATTCTGTTCACTCTTCGTGCAAAGGAGAATTGGGGCCTCTCCTTTCTTTCTGTTCCTTCATGAGAAGATTCAGCAGCGAGTGTTGGCCTTGTGGATGAAAACATCTGAAGCTGCGTTGTCATTTTTCTTGCACATTGTCCACTGCAGCGCCTCCAGACGGGCATGACATCGACGGCTAAGCTGAGGTCCCCGCCTGAAGCGGGACCACTCTTGGATCCGCTGGCGAAATTATCCCTAGCCAGCCCCGAGTAATGGCTACATTGCCAGAGGGCGCGCTGACACTAGTGGCACTACCACTCGGGACGCCCCTATTGCCTGTTGCACCTGGTGGCTTGACTCTGCCCACGATTGTGGGGGCCTTCTTGGCCTCTTGGACCAGTGTTTGTGCTTGGAGTTTGTGTTCCCCAAGGTCAGGCTGCTCTGTTGACAAACAGCATGTGATTCAGTCGCAATGTGCACATCGTTTTAAAGCATACATAAAGTTTTGATATGTCGTATTTTGACTGCTGTTGTATACCGAGAGAAGATATTTTGTTATGAAGTATAGGTTCTATTATGAGTCCTGCCACAACTGGGTGAAGATATTTTGTTATAAAGTATAGGTTCAAATATGTTTGCTTGTGTTGTGTTGTCATTTGCCAAAAATAATTTCTGGCAGAGTAGTAATGACTTGGTAGAAGTTATGTGAACTGCTGGAGAGACATGCAGACACATCAGTGGACGTGTTGGAATAGCGCATGTGTTGCTCACTCTATTACATACTTCCATAATGCAATTGCATTTGCATTATAGATCCTTGCCAGTGTCTACTGAACCATGGGAAGAGGTAAACTAAGAAAAGTATGTTACATGAAGATTTTTGTGTCAAACAACTTTTTTACATCATGCGTGACCTCATCACTTGAATACGCATCATGCGTAAAGCTGAGCGAGTTAAAATTTTTATTTACAAGCTTGCAGTTACTGCCAAAATGTGCTTACCCAATCATGGGCATCGTCTAGGTGGTCACATCTACCACTAAAGGCTAGCTGTCCAGAAACATTGAAGGTGGAGGCTTGCAGTGCTGTCCAGTGTCATGCTGATGTTAACTTGCCTTTCCTTTTTTTTTTTTTTTCATTATATTTTTATACCGCACCAGCTGTCACCAAAAGAGCACTTGGCACATTATTGCTTTAGTTGCCTAGGCACCACACAACCCAACACAGGGAATGCTATGGCACTACCACCGGCAACCCATATTTACCTTTATAGCGGACCCTTGGAGCCCTCCCTCACTGTGCGCCTCTGCTCCCTGGAGGCTGGTTTTTTTAACATAGGCTATGTTGATAACTACTCGGACTAAAAGTATACATTTTGCAAACAAGGTAATACATTTTTGAAAGCACATAGTCCACCATTTTCATGCAAGCAGCTTTTACCACTAGTAATAACACTGATTATTTTTTTTTTTTTTCAAGTTTCAACAAGGTATAATTCCATAATCCCCAGAGTGCATGTTCACCAGAGAAATCCCGTCATTTTGCGCTTGGAATTTTTAAGCATACTGTGATTTCAAAATTTTTACATATGTAAGGCGATTCCAGTGTATGTTTTGCACTGGACAATTAAATAATAGGCATTTGCATGGCTGTACTATCCAGAAAGGGAAATATTCATTTTGAATGAGCATAATGAGCGGCAGCTGAACGGGTTGATTTACGAATTCCCCGTCACTGTTCGTTTAGCTGTGCTCAAACACAACTCTTGAATCTGCGTATGTTTTTTAATAGTATGTCGTTATTTCTGCTGCGATACTGCAGAACACGCTAACAGGGAGAGGAAAACTGGAGACTGAGCTGATTCATTTCAGAAGGCGGACATGTACATGTGGACACTGTCCTGGTGTGACACATGACAGCAGGATGCCGCTTCTCAACTCTATGACCTTGCGGCAGAAATTAGGTGCGCCCCGACGGGGTGGCGCAGTGGTTACGGCGCTCAACTGCTGTTCCCAAGGATGCGGGATCGAATCCCAGCCTCGGCGGCCGCTTTACAATCGAGGCGAAAAGCAAGGCGCCGGTGTGCCGTGCGATGTCAGTGCACGTTAAAGAACCCCAGGTGGCTGAAATTTCCGGAGTCCTCCACTACGGCGTCTCTCATAGCCTGAGTTGCTTTGGGACGTTAAACCCCACAAACCAACCAACCAACCCCCTCCCCTCCATTTCATATCCTGAACTTCGTTCGGCAGCATCCTTCTTCGGGATCGTTCCTTCTCTCACATACTTTCGGATACTGTAGTATGCAGCATTTCTGCAATCACAGTTTCCTAAATGAAATGAATGCGATACTGCAGAACACGCTAACAGGGAGAGGAAAATTGGACACTGAGCTGATTCATTTCAGAAGGCGGACACTGTCCTGGTGTGACACATGACGGCAGGATGCCGCTTCTCAACTCTGTTCCGCATTTTGCACAGTCGACGCATTGCGTCTTCCATATTTATTACAGCTGTACCGTATGCCTATTAAACGAGCATCAGCAGCAACAGGCATCCACCCTTCGGATGCCCGGGAGACAGTGAGAGGAGATGCTGTGCCTAAAGGCACACCACCTCACCTTGTTCACCACACACGGCGGCTAAAGGCCCGTTCACACTTGCGACTAGCAGCGGTCGCGCGATCGTCTTGGTCGAAAAGCGACAGTCACAAATGGTCGCATCGGTCAAAAAGCGACTGCCGCGGGCCGATCGGGCACTGCTCGAATTTCTAGTCGCAAACCATTTCACCAATCAGCGAGGTCCCGGAGTACTCGATCGAGCACCTTCTCAATGCTATTAAAGAATACCCCTACCTTTTCAACAAACGGCACCCGGAATTCAAAGGCAGGGAGAAGGAATATATGGCCTGGGAGGAAATTGGAAAGATATTCAGACTATCCGGTAAGTACCATGAACTTTTGAGAAATGGTTTTTTTATGCAGGCGCAACATTTTATATTGACACCACGGTGATTGACACCGTGGTGGAGAGGAGAGCTGCTGTCATCGCCCAGCAGCTCTCCTACTCCCAACTCGTTCGGAACGAGAACAGAACGAGAAGGCGACTGTCGCAAGTGTGAACATCGGTAGTGGCGAGCTCCTCTCCTCTGGTCACGCGTCCTCATTTAGTCGCATCGTAAGGAAAAATGTACAGTAAGCACATTTGGGGCTTTGCAGCTGCGTTTGAAGACAATGCTCCGAAAAATATCCTCTCATATTCGTGCCGACTGGCAGTGGCTCGTGCTGCAGTCGGCGAAGGGTCAGGACATCGCCATGTCGCATGCACCTCGCGTTGACCTTTACGATCGGCCCGCAACCCCTCGCACACGCACCTATAGGAAGCGAAAATAAACATGGGGACTGAACACTGCTTTGGTCACCGCAGTCCTTGTTCATATGGAGTGCTATTCCCCTCCCCCAAACCTCACCCCACCAATGCATGTCCAGTCACTTTCACATACTGTCGCATATTGTCGCCATGTCGCATGCACCTCACGTTGACCTTTGCTATCGGTCCGCAACCCCTCGCACACGCGCGTTCACATTTCCACGCGCCTATTGTCGCCTAATAGGAAACGGAAAAGGAACTTAATGACTGAACACAGCTGTGGTTGTAACCAGGATACAGTAAAAATCCTTCCAGACGTCATCGCGGAGTGTTATCTCCCTGGTCCAAACCTAACTTCACCAATGCATGTCCACAATTTCACAGACTGCGTCTGGGAGGTCGTGGCTGCACATCTTAGACGTGCGTTACTCTGGCTATCAGAATAATACAGAAAAAAGCTTCAATGTATCAGCATGGTGTAAGGGAACAATACCTTATCCATAAAAACAAGTTCAGCCTAAGGAAAGCCAAAAAGAGGTCTCCTTTGTATCAGTTCACTTTATTGTGGCCAGTGTTATAAAAGAACTGACTGCGGTCCGGCTGAGAAACAATCATTATAGCACACCCGGTGAAGTAAATACTGCAAAAGCGGTTAAACAATCCTCACTGCGAGAAACAATCATATTATAGCACACCCGGTGAAGTAAATACTGTAAGCCCCCTCCCCGTATTCCAGCTTTCCCCGTTCCTATTTTGTTTGTGAACCCCCTTCCCGCCCAACCCGTTATATTGTCACGTTGGTAAAAAGGCGTGTGAAGGCCGCTGAGCCGGTAACACAGAGAGCCCGGTGTTGGCGAAGTCCAGGGGCGTACGGTCCAAGCGCGAGAGAGCAACTTCGTCGTCGTCTGCTTCGCTGCCTTCATTGTCTTCGTCACACTGGCATCATTAGCTCCCCCGGTGAGGAAGCATTGACCCGATGCTCCAGGCAATTCACGGACTCACAATGAGGGCGTCCTGGCGTGATAAGGTTTGAGTCGAACGACGTGGACCATCTCTGGGCGTGCGGCACGACTTCATCATGGCGCCTCGTGAGGAAGAACTTCATAGTTGAGAGCGCAGAACTCGGACTGAAGTAGCGACGCAAAAGCTTTTCGCTAAGTCCGCGTCATCGAACTGGAGACCAAACCCAGACAAGATCACCTGTCTGATATTCAACCTCGCGGTGCCGCAGGTTGTCGTGCATCCTGCATCTGCTGCTCACGGATACGCAGCTTAGCGAGCTGGCGGGCTTCTTCGGCACGTTGCAAAAAGTACGCAACGTCATCATTGGGGTGGTCGTCGACATGGGGTAGCATGGCGTCAATTGTTGTGGTGACTTGGCGGCCATAAACAAGGCTAAAATATTGGTCGTTTCTTTGGTGGCTGTGTTATATGCGAACGTTACGTAAGGTAGGACTGCATCCCACGTTTTTGTGTTGAACGTCCACATACATCATGTCGGTAAGCGTTCTGTTTAAACGTTCGGTTAATCCGTTCGCCTGGGGATGGTAGGAAGTAGTCCTGCGGTGACTTTGTGACTCAAGTCAAGAATGGTCCTAACAAATCCATCTCGATTTGTTGAAACGGCTGGGTGGGAGGCACTATATATGGGTTTTAGGAAGCCGGCTGGCTTGACAGGAGGAATCTTTTGGCGCTGACAATCACGGCAAGTGCGAACGTAATTCGTAACGTCATTTCCTAGACGAGGCCAGTAGTATTTTTCTTGGATTCTGGCTTACGTACTCGTGATCGAAGGTGGCCGGAAAGTGGTTCGTCGTGGCAGGCATGCAAAATTTCGTTGCGTAGGTTCCTATAGGAACGACAATTGCAAGTAATGTCGATTGTTGGGGGTAAAATTCTTGAAAAGCACGTCGTCGCGTAGGCAGAGAGAGGATAAAGCGCGCAAGTAGCCGCTAGCACTTCGCAGATAATCAGTTATTGCCTGAAGATCGAGATCGGTGCGTTGTTGCACGCACCGATCCTGTAGAGTTCACTGCGTTGACGAAGACGTCGTCGTCTTCGCCTGCGCGTCGGCAGGTTCGACGGGAGCCCGGGAAAGACAATCTGCGTCCAAATGTCTACGACCGGATGTGTAGGTCACTGTGATGGCATATTCTTGTAGGCGCAGACTCCATCGTGCAAGGCGCCCTGATGGATCCTTGATAGTGGCTAACCAACGAAGTGCGTGGTGATTCGCCAGTACTTTGAAAGGTCATCCTGTACAGGTATGGCCTGAACTTCATAATTGCCCACACGATGGCGAGGCACTCTTTTTCAGTGGCAGAATAATTGCCCTCGGTCTTCGACAAAGAACGACTTGCTTAAGCAAGTACACGTTGTTGACCCTTCAATTTGGACCTGAACTAGGATAGTGCCCAAACCAAAATTACTTGCATCGGTGTGTACCTCCGTATCAGTGTGTTCATCAAAGTGCGCCAGAACGGGTGGTGACTGAAGGCGGCACTGAAGGTCATGAAATGCTTGCTGCTGCGGCGTTTCCCATTAGAACTGTACATCTGCCTTGGTGAGATACGTAAGGGGCGCGGCGATTTTTGAGAAATTTGGCACAAAGTGGCGGTAGTACGCACTATTAGATTTGAGGCTCGTGCCCGGGTATCGCACCGCTGCCACCAGTTATTACGTTCGTGGCTCGCGTGCTCAGCCCACCGCTGACGCCAGTTGTTACATGCGGCGCGCGGCCCCTCGGTAGCGTTGGCCTGGCGGCTCCGTGGCTCGGCGGACGGCATCAACGGTCCCAGCAAAGGCGAGGCGTCTTCTAACGAAACAACCTTTACTACAACATCATGAAGAAACGGGCAGAGAAGCTGACCCAGAGAGAATACAGACACTCTCACACAGCTGCAGCTGTGTGAGAGTGACACGACGCTAGACACCATGGTGTCTAGCGTCGTGTCAACGGCGCGTCAAAGTAGTCTCTGTCGCAGCGGAGTCTGCCGCTGCTTTTTATAGGCTTGCCAGTTCAAAGGGAAAGGGAAAGCCCTCACAGGAAATGGAGAGCCAAACACGTTTGGACACGACGGGATGACTCAATCGCAGGTGGTCCGACCTAAAGCCCCTCAATAAACTTAGGTCCGACCGCAGCTCCTCCACCTCCTGCAGACGGGCGAGGGCGACGCACTCTCCCTCGAGCTCCAGGCTTGGCCAGCTTTTGCACACACACGCACGCACACACATTTGGCGCGTGGCAGGATCACGTCGAGACTTGCCCGCGGGAGGAAGCGTTGCGCGGCCGATGAACGGCGCCGAAATGGCCGATCCGCTCGCGGTTCTGCCTGTTGCTATGCGGTGGCTGCGTCAGCTGTCACACTTGTCGGTGGAGAAACGTAACAGCACATAACCCGAGAAAGCGCCGAAGTTTCTTCTGGTCTCGTGGCGGCGGGAAATTCGCAATGACAACAGTTTTCGCGAGATCAGGAAGGACTCCTTCCTTGTTGACGACGTGGCCTAAAAATTTCAATTTGTCGTAGGCGAAGTGACATTTGTCTGCCTTTAATGTAAGGTCGCAAGACTTTTAGAGCTTGCAGAACCGCCTCGAGGCGACGAATGTGCTCTGCAAAACTTGGGGCGAAGACGATCACATCATCCAGGTATACGCGAGACACGTCTGCCATTTCAGGTCCGCGAGGACGTTATCCATAAGCCTTTGAAAGGTCGCCGGCGCGGAGCAAAGGCCGAACGGCATAACCTGAAACTCGTACAGCCCGTCTGGAGTGACTAATGTAGTCTTCTCGCGGTCCCTTTCGTCTACCTCGATTTGTCAGTGCCCAGATTTGAGGTCCATGGAAGCGAAATACTTGGTGTTGCATAGGCAATCTAAAGCGTCATCGATTCTGGGCAGGGGGTAATCATCCTTTTTAGTTAACATTGTTCAATCGTCGGTAGTCAACACAGAACCGTAATGTGCCGTCTTTCTTCTGAACAAGGACGACAGGTGCCGTTCAGGGGCTCTGAGATAGTCGAATAACGTCGTGATCAAGCAGTTCTTTAGATGAGACACGATAAGGTGTCTGTCAGAGTGGTTGTACTGTATCGTCCGTAATTATGCGATGTTTTACAAGGTGTGTTCGACCAACGCGCGGCAGCGACGCGAACGCATTTCTGTAGCGATTGAGGAGGTTCCTCAGGATGTCTTGTTAAATTAAATTGGTTCACAGGAAGGGAAAGGCGCAGTAACTGTCACACTTGCTCTGTGGACACCCGAACCGCGCCGTAAGGGAAGGGAGGAAGGTGGGAATGAAAGTGGAAAGAGAGAAAGAGGAGCCGTAGTGGAGGGCTACGGAGTAATTTCGACCACCTGGGGATCTTTAACGTGCGCTGACATCGCACAGCACACGACGCCTCTTCGTTTCGCCTCCATCGAAACGCAGCCGCCGAGGTCGGGTTCGAACCCGGGAACTCCGGCACAGTAGTCGGGCGTCTTACCACTGCACCACCCCGGCGGGGCAGGATGTCTTGTTCCGTCTGCGGTAGTGCCGGGTTGATGTCGTACTTCAGGTCGGCGACTTCTTCTTGTTCCGGTCGAGAATCACAAGTTAAACTGTGCACGCACCTAGTTTCAGCAATGGCATCAATATAAGCGATCGTTGTTCCCTTAATGAGATACCGGTGTTCGTTGGTGAAATTTGTGAGAAGTCGACTTTCCCATCTTCGAGGATGACGACAGCCCGAGCAACAACAATGCCGCGGTCGAGAAGCAAAGGCGGTTTACTCTCGACGACACCGGAGGGTGTGCGCACCGACGGTCACCATTACACTGGAGCGAGGAAGTACAGCCACGTGCTCGTTGTTAATGTCGGGCGGCGCCGGCAGAACACAGTTAACTTCGAGGGCATTCTCAGTCAAAAACTGAACCGACTGAGATTGGAGGTCGATGGTGGCACCGTTTTCCGTCAGGAAGTCCATACCCTGTATAATGTCGCTGGAGCAATCCGCTAGCACAGCGGGAAGGTTCGCCCTTGAACTGTGACTCGCGCTGTGCATGTTCCTCTAGGTGTTATCAAATGTCCTCCAGCGGTACGTATCTGTGGGCCGTCCCAAGCTGTCGTAACCTTTTTGAGTGCCGCGGCGAATGATCCACTGAGTATGGAATAATCGGCCCCAGTATCCATCAAAGCAGTTACGGCGATGCCGTCAATTGAAAGGTCTAAATCGGCTGGCGGTGACGTCTCGCTGCGGTAATGTCGAGGTGTCCTGTCTCGGCGTCGGTGCGTCGAAAAGGTACGGTGTCGTAGACAAGCAGTCGGGCTACGCAGTTGGTCGGGTTGTTGGCTTGACGTTAACTTCGGCGGCTTGGTAATCATGATTATCTCTGGGTTGTTCGGCGTCGGCGAAATGGTTTGCGTCGTTGGAAGGTCTTATACTCTTCGTTGTCGAGCAGCCACACCTCCAGAGGCTGCTGCGTCTAGTTTCCCCTACGGGAATTTCTAGACTGGTCCCGCGGCTCGGAGGAATCGTAGCGGCGGGACGAAGGTGATCGGCGGCGCTGGACTGATTCCGGGTTAGAAAGGTAGTCGACAATCTCTCGTGGGCGCTCTCCTGGCTGCGGACAGCGAGCACCGAAGGGGAACCCGCGAAGACCCATCTCTTTGTACGGGCTGCGACGCCA
Organism: Amblyomma maculatum; assembly: GCF_055883805.1. Taxonomy (NCBI): domain Eukaryota; kingdom Metazoa; phylum Arthropoda; class Arachnida; order Ixodida; family Ixodidae; genus Amblyomma; species Amblyomma maculatum. Next base: position 339,171,545 of record NC_139344.1, read on the forward strand.
GACATTTCCACCTTCACCACAATGGTAGCACAACGGCTGGTAATCCGCGGTTCTCCAGATGTCGGTTCGGCGGCGCCTGGGTCGCTGGAGGAAAGTGGACTGGGAAGGTGGCATTTGGGGAGCGGCCGGCACAGGCGCTTCGTAACGTGGTGTTGAAGGCGGCAGAAAACTGCTTGCGACGGCGGCGTAACTCATTGTAGGTGGTTGTGGAGGGCATGCAAGAAGCGGAGCGGCACCCGAAGCTTGTTGCACTTCGCGAACATCGGTGACCGATGCAACTTGCGGCTGCGCCGGCGTAGGCAAGAGTTCTTCTCGCACAATGGCTCGAATAGTCTCCCGCAGTGAGTCTCCTGATGACACGGTGGACCTCTCAGCACATGTGGACAGCATCGACACGCTCGTGCGCTCGTACTGCCGTGCCCGCATGTCAAGCGCTCTCTCGATGCAAGTAGCTTCTGTAACGAAAGCATCTACGGTCACTGGCGGACTGCGAACGAGGCCGGCGAAGAGCTGTTCTTTCACACCTCTAATTAATAATCGCCATTTCTGCTCTTCCGACATGTTTGGAATCTGCGCGGCGGAACAAGAGCTTCATCTCCTCCGCGTACACCATCACGCTTTCGTTCGTATGCTGGATGCGACTCTGAAGTAGAAGATCGGCCTTTTATTTACGAAATGTGCGAATAAATGCCTGAATAAATTCTGCTTTGAACGTATCCCACGTTTGCAGGCGAGATTCATGATTGACGCACCAGGTCCTCGCCGAGTCCTCCAGGGCAAAGTAGACATGGCGCATCTTTGCGTTCGCGTCCCACGCATTAAAGGTGGTCACCCGGTCGAACTGGTCCAGCCAGTCCTCGGCGTCTTCGTGGGGAAGACCATGAAAGCGAGGGGGGTCTCGCTGGTGAAGGAAGACATTGGCAGGAATCTCTTGTGTACTCATAGTGATAGTCTGTGTACTTTTGGATCGTAGATCAGGAAGCGGACCGAATTCGGGAGATAAGCCACGTAGGCGCCGGCTGCCCTGGTGAACAGGCATTTCTACCCTGAGAGTGCGTCCTTGGCTGCAGTCGCGGCTTGATAGGGGCGTCCGGTACATGAAATATCTGCCCAGCACTTCTCAATCAGATGTCACGTTGGTAAAAAGGCGTGTGAAGGCCGCTGAGCCGTTAACACAGAGAGCCCAGTGTTGAAGTCCAGGGGAGTACGGTCCGAGCGCGAGAGGGCAACTGTGCAGCGCTGTGTGTGTCTTCTTTCTCTGTCCTTGTCTTGGTGCGCTACATTTTGTTCCCTTCGATCATGTACCAACAAGCCCAAGTATCTACCCTTCAGGGCAACTTCGTCGTCGGCTGCTCCTCTTCCTTGTCTTCATCACACTGGCATCACACCTCTTATTCGCGAGCCTGAAGACCAACGTGTTTGCAGCCTAGGCTGGTGAATATCTGTTCCAGTGTAGTGTCGCTGACGTAGAAAACGTGAAACTTCTGCTTCCACTTGCGGAATAATGGGCGGTCGAACATTTCGCATAAGCTGGTCGGCATTTCGCATAAGCTGGTCGGCGGCTCGAAAATGCGAAATTCCAGCAGGCCCTCGCAGCACATCGGGAAGTGGTCGATCACGCATCCATCACGATATGCCGCAGATGATCCATATCGCACTTACGGTCGGGAAACGTGTACACCGTTATCGTGGTGCCGCTGCAGTACTTTTCACTGAGCTTCTTTACCGAGCTGATGCAGTCTATGCGGCCAGCCGCCAGGATGCCAATGCGGTCGTAGACGCTCTCGTAGTGACGAAGATGCTCGCACGTCAGTATAACGGTGCTGTGCTGTCGAAGGTATTCCAGCACTCGCCGCACCAGAGCGCGCGTCTGCTTGTCGTAGTCTGGAAGATCCAGAAGGTAGAGCCCGGGTAAGGCCATCAACGCCAGAGCCAGCGACAGCCGCACCCTAGCGCTGGCGCTGCACGACGCGATGGACGCGTCAGGATCGGCGAGGTCGGCAATGGTCAGAAGAGACCTCATAACGCGCGATATGTCCCGGACTCCGCGAAGCACGGTCAGCAGGCAGATCATTTCCCGGCCAGTGAGTGTCTCCAGGAGACCCCCGATATGAGGAACGTAGCCGATGTTCCGCAGCCACTGTCCGTAGTGAAGTGGAAGTGACGTGGGGCCCAGGTAGGCATCGCCGGACGTCGGAAACTGCTCGCCGACAAGGACGCTGAGGAGCGTAGTTTTGCCGGTGCCCAGGACACCCACGAAGCTGAGGCACTCGCCGTGACGCATCGTGAACCTGATCCTGCCGATGGCAATGTGAGGCCGGATGAAGCCGTATGTCTTGCCTAAACTGTGCACGAGCAGCGCGTGTTGTTCGAAGGTACGCTTGTTGCAGATGTCCTCTACCTTTTCCTTCGCGACGTTTTCCTCAGCCGAGGTCTCCAGAAAAGGGGCACTTGTAGCGGCTGGTTCGTGCATCCCAAAGCGCGACCAAAGCCGCTGCAGCAGCTCGGAATCGAGGAAGGTCACCAGGGCGAAGGAAATTCCTCCCTTGCGATCGAGGGAAATAACTTATAGCGTGCTGATGACCATGCTTTAAGGCTCCACTTGGTCGGCGGAGTCTGCGTTAAATACATATTTGCTATAGGCTGTTTGCATGGCGAGAACATTGCCGCCTACGTAACTCCGAAACACTAATCGGCCACTGATTACAGCGACTGCAAGATGGTTTAAATGTTACTGATTGGTATTAACATATACTAATTAATTATTCAACATTCTCAGCCGTACTCCTCTCTCAGAGTTTCTCTGAGGTTTGTCGCTCTCATAAGTTGTCAACTAGCGCCTGCAAGCATGCACCCTCCTCGCACGATGTTGGCTGGCGGAGTGCAGGTGCAGGGAGTGCCACCATGTCGGTTAGTATTTGCTTACGCTCAAGCACAGTCTCCCACTTCTTCACTAGAGAGGACAAACAGTTTGACGCGGAGCAAGCGTAGTTCATGTTCTCTTCACGCATTTTTCGTCGTTCGGATCGGGAAGTTCGTGGCAGTTATCGCCATAGAATTCACCTGAAAGTGCTTGTCCATTTGAAAAGAACACAGTGCGACACCAGCTTACGTGCAAGAGCACGCGACTGATTTCAACCGTTGGTGCTTACAGCCACTACATGACGGCCTTCTGGCACGTGAACGAAAGGTCCTGAGGCGTTTAGTTCATTAATTCTTTATTTCTTCAATCAGCTAAGCGATCCGCTTACATTTTATTAGACAATGTCACTCCGTGCTCGACGTGCAGTTTAACCTGTGCCGTGTTCTAAATTAGAGGCCATAGTTCGGACATCACGACCCTTTCGACTTGTCAGAACTGGTAATACGCGAGGAACTGCGGGGGACACTAACGACGTCGGCTTTTCTGCAACATATGGCCCTTAAGCTTTTCACGCAGTCAGGTTGAACTCGAATGAATTCGTCTAATTTTAATAAAATGAAATTCATCGGTGCCTTTATGCCCGTTAAACATTGCGATTTGAAATTCCGAGCCCACGACAGGTTCACGATGGGATTCAGCTGTTTGGCACAATATTCAGGGATAAAATGTAGACACCCGAAGCCGCAGCAAAAAGTGTCCATCGAGACTGTGACAACTACCTTCTTTTCTTTCCTCGACAAATATTTGCTTTTGCCATTTATTGTGGCGACCTGCCACGCAGATCAACAAATTACACATCTAAAATCCCAACTCCCGCACATTAACGTATAGAACACGTCACAAAAGCTCACCAGTGCTCGGTGCGCTGACAGCGAGTGTCGACATCCAGTCGCCGCTTTGCCGTGGTTATTGGCGCATAACAGCGTTCGGGGTTCTATCAGCTCACGCGGATTGATGTGCTAACACGCTAAGCTTTGCTGTACCATTTTTCTTCTCTTATAGTACGCCATTCACACGCAGAACTCATTGTTTTGACTCAGCTGGCTATTCCATGAGTAATTAACTCCTAGATTGGGCATGCGAACTCCGCAAAATTCGGTATAGGAATAGCAGCCTTGTGATCCACTGCAGAAGGTAAGGCCTGTTCAGTGCCTGTTCAGTGCCTGTTCAGTGGCCTGTTCAGTGGCAATTCTATCGATATACTGTAGTGAACAATGATGTATGGGAGTTTTTGAAGATATACTTCTAAAACATATCTATTCGCGGTGGTTCAGAGGGTAGGGCATTTGACCACTGTGCACAAGGCTGCAAGATCGAATCCTGACGCGGCGGCCGCTTTTCGATGGAAGTGGAAAGCAAAGCGCCCGTGTGCTGTGTGTTGTCAGTGCATGTTAAAGAACTGCAAATGATCGAAATTTTTGAAGCTTTCCACTACGTCGTCTATTATACATGGAGTCGCTCTGGGACGTCAAACCCCATAAACCGAACCAAATATCTCGAACAAAGAGACTGGTACGTCAGCATTAATAATACACTTGAAGATGTATAGACGACATATGATTCTGAACGAGAATGTACTTATTGGCTGATTGGTTTGCATGTTATTTCTTCTAAAACGTTCATATTACAACGCGCATTATTGGAAAACTTGCGTGCAAAATACCTACGTGTGGGCCACTAAGTGAGGCATAATGGAAATGTGCATTGCTATGGAAACACGGACACAGGACACATGGAAGAAAAGAACTAGCGCAGTCTTGTTGCTCCGTCAACCCACCACCCATATACCTCCCTCAACTTCCCATAGGCCGTACCCGCGTCTGTCTGTAGTCTCCAGAAAGCCCCACTCACCACACACCCAGGAGCCTTCTGACACCCTGTACATACGGTGAAACCAAATCGAAAGAAGCGTAATCTCTGTACAGGACCCGTAAACGGCTGGAAGAGACTAATGGAAGTGAATACACCACCACATGCAAAACAGTGGTTGGCAGTAAACGTCTTTCCTCTGTACTTTTCAATTGGGGAGAATAGAAATGGACAATGCAACTTCAATGGTCACGTCTTGGTGATGGAACGTCAGTCATTAACCCCAGCTGCTATATAAACTGTTCGATGATGTTTTACTTGATATTATTTATGTGATGTTCGCCATTTAACTGCAGAAAGTGAGAACTGAGTCCTCGCAGATCATGTAGCCCTGCTGGCCGTGTCAAGTGAATACTTACATGCATCGTTTTGCAGCCAGTGAGTTTTGTTTTCACGCGTTTGTACACGAACAGATGGTGTTCATTTTCCCTGTTTTATATAATTTTTTTTTATATAATTATACTCTTCAGCGTCCTTGACTTCGCACTTTAACAATGCGTTGTAGACCGTGCTCATTTTGCTAAGGAGCAGACGCCAGTACGTACTGCGCGGGCCACTTGTGTACGCTGCGCTTTCTCGTTTGTCACAGCAGGCCACACGTGCACCATCAAATACATGCATTGCAACAGCGTAAGTTTAGAAGTGTGGCACGAATACCCCCACGAGTTTTTTTCTGCAGACAACGCGTTAAAAGAAAAATATAATATTGGCATAATATTACTTTTTATGGCGCCGCAGCAGCAGCAGCTATATATAAATGAGCGGGAGGTGGGATTTTAGATGTGTAATTTTTTTCATCTGCGTGACAGGTCGCCACATAGAAAGGCAAAAGCAAATATTTGACGAGGTAAGAAAAGAAGGTAGTTGTCGCAGTCTCGGTAGACACTTTTGCTGCGGCTTCGGCTGTCTAGATTTTATCCCCGAATATCGTGCCAAACAGCTGAATCCCATCGTGAACCTGTCGTGGGCTCGGAATTTCAAATCGCAATGTTTAACGGGCGTACTAGGCGCCGATGAATTTCATTTTATTAAAATTAGACGAATTCATTCGAGTTCAACCTGACTGCGTGAAAAGCTTAAGGGCCATATGTTGCAGAAAAGCCGACGTCGTTAGTGTCCCCCGCAGTTCGTCGCGTATTACCAGTTCTGACAGGTCGAAAGGGTCATGATGTCCGAGCTATTATATGACCTCCAATTTAGAACACACCACAGCTCACAGGTTAAACGGCACGTCGCGCATGGAGTGAAAATGTCTCATAAAAGTAAGCAAATCGCTTAGCCAATTGAACATATAAAGAAATACTGAATTAAACGCCTCAGGATCTTCGGTTCACGTGCCAGAAGGCCCTCAAGTAGTGGCTGTGAGCACGAGGGGTTGCAATCAGTCACGGGATCTTCCACGTAAGCTGGTGTCTCACTGTGCTCTTTTCAAATGGACGAGCACTTTGGGGTCAATTCTATGGCGATAACTGCCACGAACTTCCCGATCCCAACGACGAAAAATGCGTCAAGACAACATGAACTATATAAGCTTGCCCCGCGCCAAGCTGTTTTTCCTCTCTAGTGAAGAGGTGGGAGACTGTGCTTGAGCATAAGCAAAAGCTAACCGACATGGTGGCACTGCCTGCACCTGCACTCCTCCAGCCAACATCGTGCGAGGAGGGTGTATGCTTGCAGGGGCTAGCTGACAACGTAGGAGAGCGACAAATCTCAGAGAAACTATCAAAAAGAGAGGAGTACGGCGAAAAAGGTTGAATAATTAATTAGTATATGTTAATACAAATTAGTAATATTAAAACCATCTTGCAGCCGCTGTAATCCCTGGCCTTTTAGTGTTTCGGAGTTACGTAGGCGGCAATGTTTTTGCCATGCAGACAGCCTATAGCACTGCGAGTAACATTTGTATTCAACGTAGACTCCGCCGACCAACTGGAGCCTTAAAGCGCTGAACACGCGCCTATTGGAAGTCGTTTCCCTGGTTCTCAAGGGAGGTATTTCCTTCGCCCTGGTGACCTTCCTCGATTCCGAGCTGCTGCAGCGGCTTTAGTCGCGTTTTGGGATGCACAAACCAGCCGCTACAAGCACCGCTTTTCCGGAGACCTCGGCGGACGAAAACGTCGCGAAGGAAAAGCAGCAGGTAGGGGACATCTGCAACAAGCGCGACTTCGAATAATACGCGCTGCTCGTGCACAGTTTAGGCAAGACATACGGCTTCATCCGGCCTCGCATTGCCATCGGCAGGATCAGCTTCGCGATGCGTCACGGCGATTGCCTCGAATTCGTGGGCGTCATGGGCACCGGCAAAAGTATACGCTGCTCGGCGTCCCTAGCGGCGAGCTGTTTCCGATGTCCGGCTACGCCTACTTGGGCCCTACGTCACTTACACTTTACAACAAACACGTTAGTCTTCACTACCGACACTGGCTGCGGAACATCGGCTACGTTCCACATGTCGGGGTTCTCCTGGAGACACTCGCTGGCCGGGAAATGATCTGCCTGCTGGTCGTGTTTCGCGGAGTCTAGGACGTACCGCGCGTTACGAGGTCTCTTCTGACCATTGTCGATCTCGCCGAGCTTGACGCGGCCATCGTGTCGTGCAGCGCGAGCGCCAGGGTCCAGCTATCGCTGGCTCTGGAGTTGATGGCCCTCCCCAGGATCTACCTCCTGGACCTTCCGGACTACGACAAGCAGACGCGCGCTCTAGTGCGGCGAGTGCTGGAATACCTTGGACAGCACAGCACCGTTATACTGACGTGCTAGCATATTCGCCACTACGAGAGCGTCTACGACCGCATCGGCATCCTGGCGGCTGGCCGCATAGACTGCATCGGCTCGGTAAAGGAGCTCAGTGAAAAGTACTTCAGCGGCACCACGATAACGGTGTACATGTTTCCCGAACGTAAGTGCGATATATGGATCATCAGCGGCTTATCGTGATGGATGTGATCGACCACTTCCCGATGTGCTACGAGGGCCTGCTTGAATTTCGCATTTTCGAGCCGCCGACCAGCTTATGCGAAACGTTCGACCGCCCACTATTCCGCAAGCGGAAGCACAAGTTTCACGTTTTCTACGTCAGCGACACTACACTGGAACAGATATTCGCCAGCCTAAGCTGCAAACACGGTAGTATTCAGGCTCGCGAATAAGACGTATATAACGGGTCGAGTAAGAAGGGGGCGGGGTTCACAAACAAAATGGGAACGGGGAAAGCTGGAATACGGGGAGGGGGCATAGCAGTGAGGATTGTTTAACCGCTTTTGCAGTATTTACTTGACCGGATGTGCTATAGTGATTGTTTCTCAGCCGGACCGCAGTCAGTTCTTATATAACACTGGCCACAATAAGGTGAACTGATACAAAGGAGACCTCTTTCTGGCTTTCCTTAGGCTGAACTTGTTTTTACGGGAAAGGTATATGTACCCTTATACCATGCTGATACATCGCAGCTTTTTTCTTTATCATTCTGATAGCCAGAGCAACGCACGTCGAAGATGTGCAGCCACGACCTTCCAGACGCAGTGTATGAAATTGTGGACATGCATTGGTGAAGTTAGGTTTGGGCCAGGGAAGTAACACTCCGCGATGACGTCTGGAACGATTTTTACTGTACCCTGGCTACAACCACAGCTGTGTTCAATCATTAAGTTCTTTTTTCGCTTACTGTTAGACGACTATAGGTGCGTGGAATTGTTTACGCGCGTGTGCGAGGGGTTGCGGGCCGATAGCAAAGGTCAACGCGATGTGCATGCGACATGGCGACAATATGCGACAGTATGTGAAAGTGTGGACATGCATTGGTGGGGTGAGGTTTGGGGGAGGGGAATAACACTCCATATGAACAAAGATTGCGGTGACTGGTACCAGTTTTACTTGGTTACAACCAAAGCAGTGTTCAGTCCCCATGTTTATTTTCGTTTCCTATTCGGCGACCTATAGGTGTGTGCGAGGGGTTGCGGGGCAACGCTAGGTGCATGCGACATGGCGATGTCCTGGCCCTTCACCGACTGCAGCACAAGCCACTGCCAGTCGTCACGAATATGAGCAGATAGTTTCGGAGCATTCTCTTGAAACGCAGCTGCAAAGCCCCCGAAGTGTGCTTCCAGTAGATATCTCTTAACGCTTGTGTGACAAGCGGCGGAAGAATGACGAAAGGTAACACCATCCTGCAGCGACGAAAAGAAGCCACAAAAGTGTTCGCGAAAAGTCATCCTGTTAAACTCTTGAGAGAGCAATGGAAGCATACCACTTCCTAGCATGCATACGCTTTTATGGGAGGGGCTGTTTCAGCTTCAACGGTGTTCTTCTTAGTGCGAGTTCTCGTTTACTGACGCCGGGCACTCCACCAAAGTTGTTGAACACCCTGCACCTACTAATCCCTCCTTCGTTAACCAGAATGGCCTCATTTCCAAGGAACTATTCTATAAAGCGTGAGAAGGCTGGTAATTATATTTCCTGAATTCAGTTTACTGTATTTCATTACGTGTCGCCACCATTTCATAGGGACTGCTATGCCTCCACCTACTCTAACGCCCCATTTTTTTTTTTTTTTTTTACTGCTGGCTCAATAAGGAAAGTTCTCTACGATGATGCTGGTTGTGCATTTGGCGAATTTGGCTGGTCACGTGACCGTATTTTTGAAGGATTGTAAATAGGGCGGCGGAGGTTGTAGCATGATGGAGAGAGCGCAGCTAGAAGCTTTTTGAGATGAACTTTGGCATCGACACGTTTTCTCTGAATTAAAGAATGAGCCAATTAGTAGGTGCTAATTAACTGTAGTGAACAAAATATAGAAGATTATCATATGCGACTCTGCATATCTCTGAATTTATTCCACTGGACTAGGGTATTTTGAAAACCTTGGTCGAAGTTAGCCGGGACATCCGGTATAAATGGCGCGTGCCAAATTCACAGAGGGATAAAAAAGACTTCTGAAAAAGTTGCAAGGCTTACAATGCAGCGACCGAACGAGTAATGACGGTATGGATTTCGCGTATATGTTTCTGAAGTGATGCCGTCGAATTCGATCTACCGCGCCGAAGTGTCCAGGTGGTTAAGGCGCTCGACAACTGTGCAGATGTACGCGGGATCGAATCCCGGCCTCGGCGGCCGCTTTCGATGGAGACGAAAGGAGGGCGTACGTGTGCTGTGCGATATCACTGCGCGTTAAAAAGCCCCAGGTGGTCGACATTTCTGGAGCCCTCTAGTACGGCGTCTCTGATAGCTTGACTCGCTTTGGGACGTTAAACCCGACAGACCAAACCGAAATGTGCAATCCGGGTGTGCCACTTCGTACTTCGACGCCGTAACCTCAGTCTTTTCATGTTTCAGATACCTGCATAGATAAATTCACTTTTGCTTACACGCCCTACGTTCCTCCGACAACCCACACATCTCAATGCACTCATAGAGTAATATGTTTCATCTCCACGTGCCCGTACTTCTCGAACTTCGCTTATATGTTAGCAGTCGTTTTCAATTTCGCTTCATGTGAACACTTCCAACCCATATTTACTGTACTCATCCCTTACTTAAACCTTCTCATCGGGTCTTTCATACATGGCATATCAATGCCGAGAAAACATGCATATACATGCTATGAAATGAACATTCTGTCAGCAGAATAAGAGTTCTTTGCAGAGTGAGGAAGATCGGCCTCATTCAACCTACCGATCTACTTCCTCTCTTTACGCTAACGTCATCAAAAGCGAACTTCACTATAAAAGTACCAAACAGCACGCCCATCATTGAAATAGGCAAGTTCTGCTTGTTTGCACCTTTCTTATATCCGCCGTGTGGACAACGAAGCACGCAATTAAGTGACAAGGTGATCATGCATCACACGAAAGTTACAGCGGCTGCATTCGATATCAAGCGCGCACGCTACAGAGGCTGCACTCAATATCGCGAGATATGCTCGCACTATCACGTAAAAAGCAGCAAGTAGGCACGGCGCATGCTTCGGTATGACCGCTTCATCCCCCACGCAACACGTATTATGAGTGTCACCTAGAAGCCGTGCCACACGGTAGCTGAGTGGGTGACGTGCTGAGCTCGCACACGCGAAGATGCTGGTTCGAATCCCAGCGCCTGCAGCGCTTCTGCCTTCGATCGCTGTGTTGCGGGGACCGAGATTCGTACTAGTGTCGTTCCAGACCCTTGCAGACTCCGACTGTACACTTAGCCGCCGTGTGTGGTGGACAAGGTGAGGTGGTGTGCCTTTTAGGCGCAGCATCTCCTCTCGCTGTCTCCCGGGCATCCGAAGGGTGGATGCCTGTTGCTGCTGATGCTCGTTCAATACGCATACGGTACAGCTGTAATAAATATGGAAGACGCAGTGCGGCGACTGTGCAAAATGCGGAACAGAGTTGAGAAGCGGCATCTTCATGTGTCACACCAAGACAGTTTTCACATGTATACATCCGCCTGCTTCTGAAATGAATCGGCTCTGTCTCGAACTTTTATCTCTCACTTTCACTCCTTTCACTACAGTATTGGACAGTACTTGAGAGAAGGGACGATCCCGGGTAGCGATGCCTTTCCGACCGAACGAGCTGCGTACGTACGTTACAAAAGTTGTGGAATAAAGGGGAACTTCGCATGATTCGGGGCAAATCCCTTTGTTGGAAGTGTTAGCTCATTGCGTATCCACTTTCAGACATGCCAGTTACGCAGAATTTTGTGCTATCACGTACAACAACAGCGTTGTGAAGGCCACACTGCATCATATAAAAATATTGTTTTATTAAAAAAGCGGGAAAGTTTTAACGTATGAGAATCGATGGCACACGGTACGATAATCTCACACAGTAATCGGCGTAAAGCCGCGAAATGACAGCGCACGTTGGCGAGCTGAGCACACGCTCACTAAGAAAATATCATCCTAATATGTTCCTATCCCGTAACACAATTCTTCGGAATGGCGAGTTCGAATGTCTCTACGATGCATGTGGTAATTTTAGCACCATGCATGGTGCTAATATGAACACGTGCATCGTAGAGACATTCGAGTTCGTCATTCCGAGGAGTTATCGCCAGTGCCAAGAAATATCTGTGGTTAATGGAGTTACACAGCATTATGCCGGAATGGATAGTAGCGAGGTGCTAGATGCAGCAACGAAATACGTTTACTTACGACGGATTGTGGCCGCAGATCCAGGTCACGAAACGTACTCACGTAAGTAACAAGAATCAGAATGGGACGAGTAGTTTCGGAAAGTACCATCGGATCATGAATGACGGATCACTAGCAGTGGCGTAAATACGTGAACGTTTCAGATGGTACTCGTAGGTTACTATGGCGTCATTTTGATTATGAAAATTTATTTCGTCGTGTTTTTGTCTAAGTAAATCAGATGGGATAAGTTAAATGAGAACGTCGTTAACTTTTAATGCAAGGACGATGAGGTAAAACGTCTATATACACTATAATAACTGCAGGTACACGCTAATGCTCCACAAACATAATGTGGCTTTATTTTCTTATTTTTTTTTTGTTACTAATTCTAGCCCTACATACGAAGATGTGCGCTGCAAATATTTCAGAATGAAAACACCTCGTTAACGCGGTGTTCAAAAGAGCATCCAGTGCGTTCCAGATTCTGATTATATGAAATCAAGCGGGGGAAAGCATTGCCATATATGGCGACGCAAGGGGCATTAACTGACAGTCGCATTTACCATTTTGGCGCCTGCGGGCGAAGAACTTTGATCTCGCACGCAGAGCTGAAGCTGGCTGACACACGGTGCGGCGCCGGTGACATCCCACCGACGAGATTGGCAGAAAGTGCAGCTGATGCAGTTTAGAATGCCATGAAACCAGTAACCAGCAGTGGTTGGCGACGTTCGGAGGAACTTCTTGCACAGACACAACACTGCCGATTGCAGTGGCGAGCCTGCAGCATGGCATAGACTCCGAGGCCTCGGCATTTGCAGGGTTTGAACACACGTCACAGTTCGCAACTGCAGGGACTGAGAAGAGAGGCGAGGAGAAGTCTGGTTAGCCCTGGCCGGAGTTGAAACGTTCGGAATAAGTTAGCGTAACCTGGGCAAGGTCGGGAATGCAAAGCTTTCTAAGCATAAAATACTTCCGATTACTAAACAGTATAACTTTCACTTATGCAGCGCTTTAAAACACGAGATTACTAATAACACGTCTTTTTTTTTTTCATAAACTGGCTAACATTGAGTTCCGCTACGAAGTCTATGAAACGAGAAACATCGATAAGTGGCATATTAAAACATACAGAACAACATACGGCTGTCAAATACTGGAAAATACGCTGCCACGTACGTCTCCTGAATTACCTTCATTTCAATAATATCCCACTAGAATATACCTCATACGAAAAACTGCTTGAATATTTCTTACTGAACGACACTCCATTATGAAAGTAAAAATTCTACATGGTGATTTTATTTTGCATGTAAATAATTATGTATGTGGTTTTATTTTTGTTTTTGTGACGAATACTTGTCATGTGCTTATGTAGTTTTCTGTGATACATGTATTGTCTTTTTCTAAATGTGATGTACTACTTTTGCTGCCAAAGTAAACGGCTGGGTGCCTGTGGCCTTGTCAAGCTGCCCAAGAGGCAGCTTTTACTGTAGCCATCCTGCCACCATGTACTTTGTGGTTGTGAAATAAAGTTATTATTATTATTATTATTATTATTATTATTATTATTATTATTATTATTATTATTATTATTATTATTATTATTATTATTATTATTATTATTATTATTATTATTATTATTATTATTATTATTATTATTATTATTATTATTATTATTATTATTATTATTATTATTATTATAAGCTGTGCTTCGGCTGCTCCGTTGCATTCTCCTGGGGTTAGGCCTATAGTCTCGGCAAATCTCACCTATCCCAGACGAAGCACGTGCCGCTATCTCGTATCTTGATCGGCAAACACCTGTGCTGAAGCATTTAGTATCTTTGGAAGCCAAGCTTTCTGGTTCCTGACTGTTTGATGCTGGCCTCCTACAAATTATAGCTCGACTTCTAGGCTTTCTTTTCCTAGGCTGGCCCTGACATGTACAAGTACCACGTGATGTGTCGGTCGCGCGCATTACAGATTGTGTGAACGCAGCTGAGAGTATGTTCACGTGACGAGACCTTTTTGAACACTTCATTGTTATCAGAAGGGCACCATGAGTAAAAGAAAGAATGGTGTAGACGCTCAAATCGAGCGACGAATTAAGCATACCAATTTTCAATTTGAGCCGTAGCTAGGACAAACATGCTGTATATAGGTGCTCAATGTTGTTTTTGATGGCGCATATAGAGGCGCACGTAGCAAGAGAAACTACGGGTGAGAACGAATGAATTCTGGTGGGATTTGTACCTCGGGCTCCCCTTAAAGAGACACTGCAGCGGTTTTCAAATGTGCCGATTGAATAGGTTCTACCACCACCACCCAGCGAGCGTGAGTCACCGCGCCAAACATTCCGTTTCGTTTCATATCTCAGCTAGATAGCAAATAGCTTCCGCTCAATGATGTTTTCGCGAACAGCTAAAGTTGTCAACTCTGTATCGATGTCTTTGCCATTGGCACAAATAAAATATCTCTGTTCAATTATCTTGAAAGTAAGCGTAATTTATCTTAGTAAGCGTTTCGTACTGACATGGCTCCATTTGTCTGCCCAGATGTATTGTCTACGCATCTGTCTACCCATATACATATACCCGGATTCGTTCGAGCTGCTGGTGACGCTTCTGTCAGTAAATATATATCTGTGCGATAATTCTTTGCATTTATTTTCACTTCCTCTGGCATTCGTTTCTTTCTGATGCTGCTTCTTTGGAGGTCACACGGGGTCACGTGGAGCAACCCTTATTATTACTTTGCTATCAGTATGTGCCTGGGATCCTTATTTCTAATCCTGTTTAGCCCTGTTTCCGCTTCTGCCAAAATCATTTCCTGCTAAGGAAATGATGAGAGATTGTGACAAGCTGCAGCTATCATTCGAAACGCGCTATTCAGCGGACTTCGTGATCTCAGCCCGAATGGGTCAACGGCTCGTCCAGTCATCGATGCCCGTATCGCAGATTCGCCCCAAGTTCGACCCCTTAAAAAGGCATTGGTTTTCAGCGATCCATCGCATTTCCTCTAGGCGATCCAACAACGAGCCACAAGATGATCGGTGAGGAACTCCGCGTTTCCTTTTTCTAGTGAATTTTGCTTGAAGAAAAGTTTGTTGCTAACGAAAATATTTTTTCGGATGTTCAGTTTAAGACTTTTAAACGCAATGCATTGTTCAAGTCACACTAGTGAAATGCTGCGCATTTTTCAGAAACTTGTTCAGCATGACTGTTACATTGGCTACCAGTTGTTAGCGCAAAATAATTGCTGTCTGTACAAGTTTGATTGCATGACGAATGATGGAGTTCAAGCATTGTTCACCCTTTGTAGTCTGGGATGGTTGGGTTTTCTCGTGTATTAAACAGGGAGCGCTGTGTTAAGGCGTTTCAGTAATTAGACTTTTCAGTAAACACTTTCTACTGTCCACGATCTGCAAAGTAAACCGTGCAACCGTTCCAACTTAGCACGTTTCAACTTAGCAACCGTTTCAACCTAGCAACTATACCTTACAGATTCATTTTTGTCGCATATTCAGTGCCGCTTATGTAAAAATACAACTGATTGGTTATTATTATTAATATTATTATTATAATTTTGTATGCACGATCACTAGAACGGACAAGTTTTATCCTATGAGATCATGAAACTGCGAACGGAACTATAACTCGTATGGGTTCCTTGACTTAATCGCTGGAGAATATCGTAGATAATGGTTCAGAGGAAAAGGTGGTAAAGTAAGGTCCCCTTCACCAATTATGCGAGCAAGTGCATGGTGTGTGGCGGAAAATTTCTACTGGTGTATTTTTCATTGAATATTCACTCTATTGGCAGCTTCACTTGAAGTCTATATACTTTGTATGTGCGTTCCCCATTCGGTTTTGTAAGCGCTGAAGGCGCACTTTTTACCGTTTCCAAGCACGCTCGTACAAGGAATAGCCGTAACTGAAGGGAATCCTTAAACAAGTGTCAAGCAATATGTTTAATTCAGGAACTTTTCTTCTTATTCGCGTATATGCATTGTATTGAGTATACGCTGCTTCCTCCTTTTTGAGATATGTAACCTTGGTGTGATGATCTGTGACCTTAAGGCTCTTGCTTGTAGGAATGATCGTGAGATACTCTCGCGAAGACGCATTATGCACAGCCGATGTTTGCTATTGATCACGAAGCGATTGCTTTTGATAATGCGCGAAATCTGCAGGAGTATTGAAGTGAGATTTGTAGACAAAATAGGCTATCGTGTGCAGCAGTGGCTTACAGTCTTAAATGCCCGTTGCCAGCCATATACATTGCACCTATTGGTCATGTTAAGCAGACAGCCGCGGTTTTGAATAGTTCTTGCACTGTTGTAACTGAAAGAAAATAGTAAAATAATATTGTTTTTTTTTTCTCTCTCTCTTCTAGTTTTTGATGTCTTCGGTATAAATGGATGATATTCATTGATATTAGGCTCCGGTAATTTGCGACACTTCACAATGGCAGTTGATAGAAACAATCGAATAAAAAAACTGCTCGACTGTTCCTATCAACTGCCGTTGAAAACTATCTACGTTTAGCCTCTATCTGAGTGGAGACATATAGTAGAGATAACCATGTTGAACGCTTCTTTAACGTGTCAGCTAGTTCATCGTGCTTAGCATATAGTATTTGTGCTTCTTCTGCGTGCCTTGAGAGCGAGAGCGAATAAGAGAGATATATAGAGAACCTTTATGATACAGTAAAAAAAAAAATGAAAATGCTGTCACCATGTTCTTGAGACGTGCTTGACTCAAACACCTTCGCAGGAATTGCCTGTTTCCTGGTCCTCTTCGTGAGCGCGTGGGCGCAGCGTCTTCCTCAGCAGCAGGATGAGATCGACCTCTACGGAAACTTCGGCAAGGCCTGGGACAAGTTCCGCAAGATATACAGTGAGTGGAGACTGCTTATATATGCACATATCAGACGAGCACAGAAGTAAGGCGCTGGTGGAATTTTCGATCTTTGCTAACATAACCACTACCAAGCCCACAAAACGCGCCGAAAATCTGTGGCTATGCATTTAAAAACGTGAACGCCTCCTGCATGACCACCGTGCATGACTGCATGTACAGGGTGACCCACTCTTAGTGCCAACACACCAACGGGCAGTCGCGACCCGCGTAGAAATGCCATTGCGTCCGGCGCGCGGTCGTCATCATCATCATCAACCTGACTATACCCACTGCAGGGCGAAGGCCTCTCCCATATTTCTCCAATAAACCCAGTTCTGTGCTAGTTGCATCCACTTGACCCCTGCGAACTTCTTAACCTCATCCGCCCACCTAACTTTATGCCGTCCCCTGCTGCGCTGTCCTTCCCTTGGAGTCCAGTTTGTTACCCTAAGCGACCATCGGTTATCCTCTCTTCACACTACATGTCCTGCCCATGTCCATTTCTTCTTCCTAATTTCCACTAGAATGTCAGTAACTTGAGTTGTTTCTTTGACCCACTCTGCACGCTTCCTATCTCTTAATGTTACCCCTACCATTTTTCGTTCCATAGCCCTCTGGGTTGTCCTCAACTTAAGTAGAACTCTCTTGCTTAGCCTCCACGTTTCAGCCCCATAGGTGAGTACAGGCAAGATGCAACTGTTGTATACTTTCCTCTTGAGCGATACCGGTAAGCTGCTAGTCATTAATCTGCGAGTGCTTGCCAAATGCGCTCCATATCCCAATCATATTCTTCTTGTTATTTCCTTTTCATGATCCGGATCTGCGGTTACTACCTGTCCAAATAGACATATTCGCCTACTTCTTCTGTGCGTCGAAGTAAAGTGGCATAGGCACAGATGGACCTGTAAGCGGTGCTTTCAATGGCCTGTCACTTCGCTTCAGCGCGCGGTCAGGCCGAACGAAATGGCGTTTGTGAACATGTGGTCGCTCTTTTCATAACGCCTGCGGCAGGGGCTAGCCTGTCACAAAAATTTTATCTGTTGTAGGCCGTCATTGCACCCGCCACCACTTCGGTGGTGGACGACGGCTGTTGTTGCGGCGCGCGTCTTTCTCTCCCTCTTCCTTTTCTTTCTTCTCTACTTTCTCTTCTGTCTGCACGAGGCAGCGGAGGTGGCTCAGCTACGGAGCCAGTAGCAGGCCCGTGCATTTCGTTTCCTTCTTCCTACAGCCACAACAACAACAACCACGCGCTCTGAAGCGAAAAATATAAATTTGAAGTGTATACTACTGTTGTTGTGGGGTTTAACGTCTCAAAGCGACTCAGGCTATGAGAGGACTCCATCCTTGGGCACAGCAGCCGACGCCCTAACCGCTGCACCACCACGGCGGGGCCGTTTAATTGTATAATATTTCAATAATAGAAAAAAAAGAATTCGCAAAAATATGGAGTTTTCATGGACAGCTAAAGCTCGTCTGATACTTCCTGGTACCAAAAACGACAATTGCTCTTAATTCGCATCAGTGACGAGTCTCTGGCCGCAAATATACAGGTCAATATAGGTCGTGATTATACAACGCATTTAGGTCGACGTCCGAGACCAAGCCTCAAGATACGTCCCTAAGTGGCACCCTCGAGATATAATGAAGAGGGAAATAACTTGCCTGCAGAGGTAAACATGTCTTCGGAGCGTCAGTAGAGCCAAGCAGACTAAATATTGAAACTATTTCGATACAGCTTCGAAGAATGTGCCAAGGCATAATGTATTCGCTCGTTTGAATTGCATTTCCACGCGTGCATACGCACTCTCGCAGACAAGACCTACAGCTCGAGCCAAGAGGCGGTGCACCGTGAGACGGTGTTTCGCAAGACATTCCAGTTTCTGAGGACAGCCGACGAAGAGTTCAAGAACGGGACACGCCTCTACGGCGTCGGAATCAACTACTTCGCCGACATGGTAGGTGCATGTGCATCGCGGGCACCGCTCCGTCGCCATATTTTTCTGAGTTCGTCTATTTATTATTATTATTATTATTATTATTATTATTATTATTATTATTATTATTATTATTATTATTATTATTATTATTATTATTATTATTATTATTATTATTATTATTATTATTATTATTATTATTATTATTATTATTATTATTATTATTATTATTATTATTATTCTACGCGATGCTCTTGGCCGTGCGTGCATGTTCAGGGCCGTGACGATTGCAGTAGCGCGGCTTCTGTTGGATAAGTACTGTATATACCGTCAACGGAATGACGTACACACAAGTCATCATGATACAAAGCGAAAAAGCACGCTAAAATTTCGCTGCACTAAGGCGTATATAATGAAACGGCTGTGTACAAGGGGGCATTTATGCAAACGAAACACAGCTCCCGCACTCAGAAAGCGCTGAATGCCCGATTTAGCAATAGACAGACACCGCGTCGCCACCCAAGAAAGGATGCAACGAAACCGCTGCTCCGAGTGGCGATATGCGCTTGTTGCTTCAATTTCCTTCTGTTGTGTGCATACGAATAATAGTGCTTGCTCTATTGCGCAAGTCTAACGTCGTAGAGAAGCTAAGCCGAAGAAGACACAGGAAAGCTTCAAGCGTTTCGTTCCGGACATTTCAAGATAGAGGGAGTTCAAAGGCCGACGCCAAATCCGCCGCTGCGTTGCATGGTTGATCAAAAACAGGATGGTGCGTACGCGCAATCTATAAATTGCTGCGCTTCCTTTGATCGAGAGCCGAGGCATGCATGAACGAGGATGCCTTCGAGCGCGCATTGAAATAATCTGCGTTTCAACGGCACGAGTCAAGTTCGAGTTTCCTTCGTGAAAGCTAACGTAACCAACCTATACCTAGGAATTTTATACATTTTCTAGGCAAGAGATTTTGAACTTAATTTTATCGCATATTTTTTTTTAGCATCTTGATATACCACTAGTATATCCGCAAAGTTTCCATCGGCAGGCTTGTTGCTTTTTGCCACTAATTTTCAAAAACGTATACCTCGTTGTATTTCTACGGAAGTGTAGCTTACTTTTTCTGCGCGCAGGACAAACTTCAGAAGCAAACTTTTAGTACGCGACGGAAATTTAGACAAATTCTATCAACATGTTCATAAAATTATCTAGCAATTAATATTGCATATTTGCCTCGCGATTATATTCAACAACTCGACCCAGTAGTCTTCTACGGCAGTTTTAATCACTGGCTGCGAGCGCAGGAAATACTTTCAAAGCAAATTTTTGTCACGCATTGAAGATTTAGGAGGTTCCCATCTGCATAACAGTTTGACATAAATAAGTTCGGGGACTCGTAAGCTGCGTCTTAAAGTAGGCGCGAATCTCATTTAACACCGCCTTTTCATTCCGCGAATACTTTTTTTTTTTTTTTTTTGCAATTGATGTTTTGCAGAACAGAACGCGAAGTGTCTGCGTCACTTCCCAGTGGATACTTATCGGAGGCACATTTCTCGTCGGTTCGAATTTATATCGCAAACTAGTCTCCTACTCGATTCACAGATGTATGCTAAATGCTAAGCGAGATAGTATGACGTCATCCTGAATGCTGTACAAAAATGATTGCGTCACAGTTTTGATATGATATCACGTGCGCGTTTTCTCCGACACAGTCTTTCTCAACTCTGCGTTACGGCGACGGCGACACCTTTCCGTCCGAATGAGCGGTATACGCTTCGCTTGTGTTTAGGCTAGGCTATGGGCTAAGCTTCGCACCGGAAATTATAGTGCTCAATTTCAGAATAATAACTATCAAAGCGTGGTTAACTAGGTTCAGTTCAGTTCAGTCGTTCAGTCGTGTCCGACTCTTCGTGACCCTATTGACCATGTCACGCCACGCTTTCCGGTCTCTCACTATCTTCCTAACATCACATAATTTCATCTGCAGTGCCTCGAGGATGCCATCTAACCATCGCGTTCGCTGCCTACCCCTTCTCCGGCGACCCTCAACCTTTCCCAACATCAAATCTTTCTCCAGCGACTCCTCTCTTCTCATCAGATGACCAAAGTAGCTGAGCTTTAACTTTAGAATTCGACCCTCCAATGAGCAGTCAGGGTTTATGGTCGACAATATTGACTGATTTGATCTTCTGGCAGTCCAAAGAACTCTCAAGAGTCTTCGCCAGCACCACAATTCAAACGCGTCAATTCTTCGGTGGTCAGCCTTTTTCACAGTCCAACTCTCGCATCCATACTTCACAACTGGAAAGACCATAGCATAACCAGGTAAGAAACTACAAACGATAGCAGTTAAAGTAAGTGTGCGATCATGTCACAAAATTAAGCACGTGTGAGCTTTTTATCATCGCAGCTATTACTTTACCTGCGTGGTATACAAACCGCCTGTGGCTTCTTTTTTTTTTTTTTTTTTTTTTTTTTTCTGACGACGTACACGTCATTACGTTATTTCACGGAATCTTGCGTTCTTCCGCATTTTTCGCGAAGCACCGTAAAGGGTTCCAAGTGAACCACGCGATGGCGCTGAGTCATTATTTACGCCAAAGACAACGAAGCGACAAAAATACAAACTGTAGCATCCGTTTGACGAAATCAGTTAGGGAACTTGCAACACCAAGCGCTGTCACAATTAATTTGGCAGTGCTAGCGCATAGAGCTCTCTGTGTAGTCACCGCCATGGTGTTAGAACGTTTCCTTGGTGATGGTGTTTCCTTTGACGCGAGTCTTTATTTTCTTTATTTTTTTTTTTTTTTTTTTCACTACGCAGCCGGTGAAAGTAAAGCACCAGTGCAACTTTGAAGTGATTGTACGGAAAAGGAGTAAAAACAATTGACTACATTTCTTTTTTTCACACTCGGGGCACCGCAGACGGCGCAGGAAGTGGTGGCCAACTACACAGGCTACATGCCGCCCAGCCTCCAGCAGATGGCTGACATCCCGCTGTACGCCCCTCTGTTCGCTGACACGCCCGACCAAGTAGACTGGAGGGCCAACGGATTCGTCACGCCTGTCAAGAACCAGGGATCCTGTGGAGCCTGCTGGGCTTTCAGCTCAGTGAGCAGCCTTCACGCATCTCATAAGCGTCATGCTTAATAGTCTAGTTGGTAAAAAGACGATAACGACAGAGCGCCCATATCTGTCAATGCTCTTAACTGGGCTAGTTGGTGAACGAATTCAGGCATAGTGCTAGCGCACAAGTAAAGTAGCGCACAAAGTTGTAATTCCCGCACCATTTTCTTCGCTAAATGAGAGTCACGTACACGTCACTCGCGAACAGTAAATTGACTAAATTCAAATGTTTAGCTTTCACAGTAGCTAATCTGGATGACACCTTGGACTTTAAGCTCCGATGATCAGCCCAGAGAAGGTCCACGAGCGTTTTAACGCCACGAGCTTTAGTATTTACAGCAGAATCCTCGAATTTTAAGATGCTCTAAATTCTGGCTTTTCCGCACAGTATGCAAATTACCATCAAACAATTCCCGTTGGGCTATGCGGACAACCAGAGCATGAATGTGGAGGTGTTCAGAAGCCCATTGCTCTGCCGAAGCATCAATTCGCCCTATCGTCTAGTCTCGTTCCTTTTCGAACTCTTGCTGAAACCTAACGAGAGTGATTCAGGCGTGCTGTGTATATACTAACTGCAAATATTTCCGTTACTATCTCGCGTCCTTTGTGCTAAGTTTTTCACCGCCAGCAATAACAGATGCGCGATTCGTCCTCTGTTGCTCATCTGCATTGTTTACTGTAACTTCGTAGCGCCTGTTCCCTAGAATTGCGAAGTAATAGCTCAAATGTCGCTCAACAGGGCGTAATCCTGAAGGATAGCGACATTGAGGACATCTCGCCAATGTTTGTAGTTTGGCATCAGACACTGCGAGCAACGATTAAGTGACTCGCTTGTTTCTCGCTCTTCCAGACGGGTTCCCTTGAAGGCCAGCTGTACAAGAAGACCCGCCGCCTGGTCAGCTTGAGCGAGCAGAACCTTATGGACTGCGCGGGACCTCGATATGGCAACAACGGCTGCAACGGAGGCCAGATGGCCGGCGCTTTCCAGTACGTGCGCGACTCTGGTGGTCTGGACACCGAGGCCCGGTACCCTTACCGTCAGTCGGTCAGTGTTCCTCTTTTTCTCTCCAGCCGCGTATTCTCTCACACACCGAAGTTGTTATGGTTACTATAACCCCAATTTGGAAATGATGCATGCTCACTCTGGAGAATTTACCAAGGGCAAACACCTAGCTGCAAGAGAAATGCTAAATAATGACCAAACATGATTGGGATCGAGGTGAGGGAAGAAGGCTTTATGAGTAGAATGAAGAAGGTTAAGAAGAAATTAGTTATGGACATGCACTGTAAAAGAAATAGGAGCTGTGATAACAAGGTGCTATTTCTTATACAGAAGCGTAAAGAGATTCACTGCTGTAGTGGTAACCATCGTCAGCAACATTCCAAATAATTAGTCCCGGTTCAAAATTTCCAATCATCACCTCAACTGTAGGGGTAAATGAACGCCACAGTGAGGCGGAAAGGGAGGCGCGAATGCAGTAAAACCTTGTTATCGGTGCAGTGATCTATCTTTCATAGATACAGATATGTCGCCTCACTCTGCAAACTTGAAACCACAACGCACCTTGCACAATAAAAATGATTTTTAGTTCAATGCGTGCGACAGGACACTCGACGGACAGATCGAAGTCTTCTATGGACGTGTCAACGTCACGTGCAAATTTGCTCCCTGTCTGTTCAGACCAACTTCCAGTGCCAGTTCAGCGGCAACCGCGATTCTCCACGGGTGGCCGTGACGGGCTACATGCGGGTGCCTCCGAGGAACGAGCGTGTGCTGTTGGACGCCGTGAGCAGAGTGGGTCCCATCTCCATCGGCATCAACGCCAGCCCGCAGTCTTTCATCTTCTACAAGAACGGTAAGCACTCCTATACGCGGTGTAGGTTCCTTGGGACCGCCAGAAAGAAGAGTTGTGCACGCAAATCTTTTACACACCTTCTCTGGGCAGTCGTCGACTTGCAGGAAATTGCAGCTTTAGAGTTGATGGGGCTTAATTTTTTGTTTTCGTTTTTGCAATGGCTGTCATTACATCCGGCGATGTTACAAAAGGGCCTCCGGCGATCGAGTGACACGCCGAGGTGGCAATATGAAACGCTCTTTTGAGAGAGAGAAAAAAGCGTCAATGTTGGCGTTTCGGATAATGTGACAGCTACTTTGTTCGCGGGCCAATATTGCATTACCATGTCCTTTCTTTACATTTTAATTTGCTTTTGTGCAGTTCTCCGCGTTTTCTCTTTCTCTCTCTCTCTCTTCGAAGTAAATTATTTGCTTGAGGCCACTGCGTAGATTTTTCAGTACGCGAGCAAGTCAAAACGTCCAGGTAGTTGTTGTAGCTGTCCATTCCTTAAACTAATTTATTGCGAATGACTTGGTCTGCACAGGAATCTACAGTGAGCCGAACTGCGACCCGCGTGGCCTGAACCACGCCGTGTTGATAGTCGGATACGGACAGGATGCCAGGGGAGTTCCGTACTGGCTCGTCAAGAACAGGTACGTGCTTCCGGTTGCAACCCGTCCTATTATGCCTATTATTATTGCCTAGAAAAGACTCGCATATCAGTGTGTGCCTGGGAAGAGCAGCGAGTCGCGAAGATTCACGCGACCGGCTGTTATGCTTGTTTAAGGGCTGGGGCTTATAAAGGGCAGGTCATCGAGTTCTTGTTTACGGTTCAAGCTGCATTAATTAGTGTACAAGGGTTAGGATCGAGCTTTCAGCACCAAAAGCATGGGTGCGAGCTTACCTCATACGTTCAGTTTGATTTCATCCAAGGATTGACTATTTCTTATTTTTCCTCTCTGCACAGCTGGGGCCCAGGATGGGGCGAGGGCGGCTACATCAAGATCATGAGGAACCGCAATGTGTGTGGCATGTCCGAAGACCCCGTCTACCCACTGATGTAATTGAAGCCTTGCCCCGGAAGCCGTCTCGAGTTAACAATGGTGCAAATACATATTTTGCAATAAAAAAGCTATCATGAACATCATCAGCTTGTTTGGTAACATTTTACTTTCAAGCAGCTCTACATTACATACTATGTGTGTACACCTCTGTGTAGCGGGAATGATGAATACCTGCTATCGTCGATGAGGAGGACCTTACAAGACTTCTTGATGCAAGGAGCAACCCAGATTGCAGCGCAATCCTAGATTTCCGTATACGATATTCGCCAAACTATCTACTTTCTGTCTTTGCTTTTGTTTACTTGAAGAGTGTTGATAACCGAAGACGACTGTGGCTAGGCGCTCTTTTCGTTGCAGTACAGGTGTTCAGAAATAGTTATACTTATAAAACATCGACAGTAACAACAATATTGAACACATGGCTTTAATTGTCGCGGTTACATTTGTGATAATATGTGACAACAGACCTATAGCAATCATGCAAATAAAATGCACAGTGTACGCTCTGCGCCTGCGCAGGCGTACGTATTCCCACCGCTATGCTCTCGGTGTAATAAAAAAAAAGAGAGAGAACGTCTACAAGTTGGAGTTCGCGATGAAATGAAATAAGGATCAGCAGAAATCCCAGTAGCTCTCCCCTCCCACTGGCTTTTTTTTTTTTTTTTTTTTTTTTTTAGGGGAGGGGGGGAATAACGCCCTTATACATGCGGAAGTTAAACAAGTCCGCTTTCAAGACGTCAAGGTCGCTATTTCCAGTTTTACGCATGACGTCCTCGTTGCGGCACCTGCTTAAACTCGTGCCCTTGATGCTTGCTGTCGGTGGCTGCAAGCTTTAAGCTGCTCGCACAACTGTTTATAGAAATCAGGACGCCGCCTTCGTTTTTTTTTTTTCTGTTCGCGGTGATGACGTGGCTAGCGGTCGGAAACGGTGCTGGCACGATTTCTTCACGTGGTCAGGCATAAGACACACATGGGAGAGCCCGCTCCCATATATTCATCGCAGCTGGACCACCTGTAATAGCAGCGTCTCTCTATCAGCACCTGAAAACTGCACCGGGCGTCGCCTCATTGAACAAGCTGCTCAGGGCTGTGTCCAGCACCTTGCGTGCTTCACCAGCCAGGAACGCGCGCAGCGCTGCTTGGCTCGCGTACGTCAGCTGCCGAGACATGCTGCCCGCGAGGTGCTTGAAGTTCTTAAGCGAGGACAGCGAAAAGGACGATGACCTGACTGCGGCCACGCGGTAAGACCTTTTGGTCAAGCCGTCCTCTTCCACGAACAAGTCGACCGTCGCCGGAAGCAGCGACACCTTGGCCATTCCGAGGACTCGGACACTGTTTACCAAAGCCTTGAACTTGAAACTGGCTGTGACGCGCGGCCACACAAGCCGGATTTTGTTGCGCTGACCGCAGCTGGACGAACGGGAGACAGTGGCGAGGCCGTCGAGGAGCCCATTCTGGACGAGGACGTGTCCCACGTACGGGGTGCCTCGTAAGGTTTCGTTGACGGTGAAGAGAGCGCCACGGCTGGCTATGGGCCTGTTTGAAGGAAGTCGGCTGCGAAGCAGTTCCACCAGCTGGTCTGGCGGCAGCATTTGCTTAGCTGAAGGTCCGAAATAGGCTGCTTCCTCTGCAAAGAGTGGCAAGGCAGTGCTGCACAGTTAGACAAGGTATACATTCCTCGCGTGTCTGAATAACTGGAAAGTTTGTACCCCAATTTAAAAGACTGATGCGACAGAAAAGAATGATGCATATTAACAAAATGACAACCTTGCCCTCCTTAAGCGAGCTACATGGCTGATATATGCACCATGTTGCCAAAAATATACAACCCACAGCGTTTGTTTCGCGACCTTGTTAAGTGGAGCGTAATGCATCACCAGGATTTCAAATCTTTCTGCTCAGTGATGAGCTCATTTTCTTACTCTTTCGAGGCTTGGGGCATTCACGTATGTTGTGCAAGAGCTGTTTTACATGGTTAGAATCAAAGCCTTTTGGCTACACATTTTTGACAAAGGCTTTACATTTGAGGTGAGAAGTATAAAAGAGCTACACGGGAAAGTCAAATGTTCAAAACACGCACGCGTAAGTATATGAGGGGTACGTGGGGGCACATGCCTCAGAAAGTAACGCATCACATTAATTCGCTCATAATGTAGAGAAACGTATGCATACCTTCCGACAGAATTCCCTGCGACCGAGTCGGCATCCACAAGCCGGCCAGCTGAACCAGCAGCAGTAGAGCGGCGATGTGGTCTCCGGTGCGATGCATGTCGAGTGGAATGTATTTCGCGCGTGCGAGCTTCTTCTCTGCACCTCAGGGCGTCGGATGCTCGACGTTCGCGGTTCCGTTGCTCTTTATATCTCCTGTGCTGCCGCCACCGCCGTAGACGACGCAACACCGTCGCATGGGTGTTGCACCATTGCGGCATCCGCTTCGGACGGAGGTCGCCTTGAAGCTTGCTCGCTCTCTTGCGTGCGCGCTGAAGCTTTCGGAAGTCCGCGCTCCTGGCCGCTGCGTCAGCGGGCGACTTTGACGCGATCGGCAGAGCGGCGCGGAAGGATCTGTACGTATAGCTGTGCTTGCAACCGGACGCCCATCTGGGCAAGAGAATATAGGGAAGGGAAGGCATAAAGAGATGGCAACGACAGTCGAAACGTTATGGAGCTCTCTTGAGTGCTCTACGGCGTGATGACTCTCGTTTCTTGGAGAACATTGTAGTTTTAGAGCGGATATTTTCGCTTGGGGACGATTTATTGCACCTTTGTATCTTCTGCGGTGATCGCGTGAGGTGTTCTTACCTTCCTGTGTCGCCGCTGTTCCTTCCGGACCGCGATAGTGGGCTTACTTTAGCTGCAGATAGGCCACGACAAGGAGGCTATGGCCACGGCAGGAGTCAAAGCAGAAAGCTGGGTTAGTCTGTCTCCTATGTCTGTGTCTGTGTTATTTGCGTTAGTCTTTTTATTTATCACGACAGGAGGGCATGATGACTGCATAGTATGACGCTACGCATCAGAAGACACACATATGATATGGACAGCGTAGTGTGTCTTTGTTATGTACATTTGTTCCAGCACCGTACGCTCTAAACAATTTTTCGTCCTCTCGGGATCAACAACAGTCTCCGAATACGCAGTTTTACCACCGGAAAGACTAACTAATGACGAAGCAGCCCATGTGCAGATTTCAAAGACTAAATCTTTTTCTCATGGTAGCAGTGAAGCTAATATCACTGCTCCCTTGCTGTGCACCGCTGTGTCATCAACGCTAGTGACATGGCTGCTGTTAATGAAATCGTGTCACTTTTGCAATCGAAGTCCGCAAAGGTAAGCATAGATGAACAAAACTAGAGGTACGGTTATTGATGAGCAAGAACACCGTCGCTGTTCATTGCGGAAACCGAGATTGCTGCTTCAAAAAGGGATCTTTGCCTCAAGGCGATCGCCAACTGAGAATACGAGGATTTTCGAACCGCATACATGGAGGTTAGTTGCGTGGTGCTGGAGACGTCTTCTCCATAGACCTCATTCTACTCTGCCTGTAGGTGGCGGATAGATTTAATACTCGGGTGGCGAAGAGTTGGCCTTAAGTGCCAAACGGACGGTCATCGTCGTGGAATCTTTCGCTCGATGACGACGAACGAAAGGCGCCGCGACGATGACCGGCGCTCCGAGATATCGTGCACCTGTAGTGGTGGCGACGAAAAGAGACAGCGCAGACACTGGGGGGGGGGGGGGGGGGGGGGGGGGGGGGCGACCGATGTTCATAATACTATCATGCCCCGCCGGGGTGGCGCAGTGGTTACGGCGCTCGACTACTGTTCCCGAGGACGCGGGATCGAATCCCGGCCTCGGCGGCCGCTCCTCAATGGAGGCGAAAAGCAAGGCGCCCGTGTGCTGTGCGATGTCAGTGTACGTTAAAGAACCCCAGGTGGTCTAAATTTCCGGAGCCCTCCACTACGGCGTCTCTCATAGCCTGAGTTGCTTTGGGACGTTAAACCCCACAAACCAAACCAAATACTATCATGATAACATGATAGTATTCTGCCAGTTGTGAACCACCGTATGTGAATGCACGCACGACTCGATCACCCTCCCTCCCCCTTTCTTTCTTCTTTTTTTGCTTGAAGAGCGCTGTTACGAGTGCGTGGTACGTGTTGAAAGGCTTATGAAGCACTGCTGGTTTCATCGCCATCATCAGTCTGATTATATCCCACTGCAGGGCGAAGGCCTCTCCCATATTTCTCCACTTAACCCGGTTCTGTGCTAGCTGCATCCACTTGACCCCTGCGAACTTCTTAATCTCATCCGCCCACCTAACTGGTTTCCCCGACTTGAATTAGATGAGCGTAAGTAGAAGACACGCAGCGTGCAGATGTCAGTCGTGAGTAATTAAGCAGACATGTGGCTTGGCCATCTAGCTGCATGAGCGCATAAACAAGCTGCTGAGATCTTGGAAATTCTGCGTGACTAAATCATGAGAGCGACAATGGCCTGATGTGAACTCTCCATAACCTTCTTACGATATCGTTCGCCGTTTGTGGCAAGGCAAAGCGTTGACTCAACGTGATCTCGCATTGTTGCTTCGATCGAGGCATTGCACCTTGATAGGTTACTGTTTTCGGATTCATGCGGTGGGCAGGACTGGTTATCAGGAAAGGAAGGTACGATAGATGATATTGGCCGGGACAGTCCTTAAAAATTGTTAGTCCATTTAACGTGCACCTTCATGTGCTGCTGAACCCGACGACGCGGGATCGAACCAAGCCGCGGCAGCTACGTTTCGGTAAAGGCGAAACACAAAAATTGCCCCTAATTATTTATTATGTGTGACAGTGTTGTAGTGATCCCCATAGACGCCCACGTTATAGACACCCATTTAATTTGACCCGCTCCCATAGACACTTTTGCATTTGTTGATTCATGGTTCGGCATTCGACCGATGGTTTAAGTTTCAACCGTTATTCCAGGCTAGATACCATGCAGATTCGAATACAATCAGTCCCGCTGCGGCAATCTGGGCGCCCACAACCTTTGCTTCAGAAGCCGCCGCCTCACCGAAGGAACGAATGAAAACCATTTTTGTAGCAAATTAAATAGTCAGATGAGTTCGAGTAGCGGTTGCCTGGGCATCTTCAGCCCTCTTTTCTTCGTCTCCTTAAAGACTGGTTTTGTCTTGGCGTTGAGACTCCAGAGCACACAGAAGGGCCTGTTTTTTTTTCTTTTTAGTTTGAAGGTCCGAGCTGGTCACCACAGCCTCCCACCTTGCAGTCTTTGAGTCCCTCTCGACCTGGGCCCTCGCGGTATACGTATAACTGCTTTTGGATGAGAGCATAGCTGGTACCTGTGAGAATATACGTTTCGGTATACGACTTATCATTTATACAGGTTGAGTAGTAGGTATGCCCGGGCTTTTCTTCATGTTGCCTGTGCTGTTTGTTTAAAGTTTTTCCCGGGGATGGGTAGTATTTGTGTTCTATAGTGCATCGTAATCTCGTTGTGTATGCGTATGCGTTACTTTGCAGATCTAAGATCCGGATCACCAACTGCCCGGCAGATAAGTCCTCGTACATATAGTTGTGGGTGTTTTCCGCTTGTGAGGAGTGCGTATGGGTACCCATATATATGAGTTAGTCTGGTGGAGCGATCTGTTTCCTCTCCTTCTGTTGAGGATTCGGTATATCGTAGAGCATACCCTGCCTTTTGCGAAATTTCTGATGGCAGTATTTGAGTCGCTCCGTGGACGCGGTCTCTAAAGCATGCAACAGCTCTTGCGTCTTCCGGTTTCCTTACGGGGACCGTGGCTGCTCATACGGGTTTGCACTATAGTAGTGACTGACTTCGACTGTGCCTACAGAAAAGATCCCTCTATCAAGATATTCTGCTTCGCTGGTGTAAACCGCTCCTTTCTACTTCCAAAGTACAGTGTCTGTGTAGCGCGTTGGCCCTATCTGCCCTTCTCTCTTTGTTATGTTTAGCATGATTGTTTTTCGAGATTGGTTTGTTCTTGAGAATTTTCGATATTCTCCTAGGTACGATTCCCCCATTTCTTTCTTTGTGAAACTTTCTATTCGAGCGTGCCCTGCTTTGAATAGCTCAACAATGTTTGATCTTATAGATAACCCTATCCCTTTGCGAAGTGCGCTTCTCTGAGCTCTGTCATGGCTTAGCTCTGCTATGCCTGGATATACGTAGCGCAAAGCAGTGACTACCTCGAGATCAGAAGTTCATTTCTCTAGTCTTCTGCGCCGTTCGTCAGCAGCTAAACTTTCCTTGGTTTCCATGTCGAGCGCGTCTAAGTTCACCGGCGTTCAATAATTAGTTTACAGGAAAGGAAAGGCGCAACATCTGTCACTCGCGGATAGGGTGCCTCGATACAGAGCCGCCGTACAGGGTGATGACACCCTTTGGCATGCCCCGCGCCGCCGCTTTCTCCGCGCTCGCCATCTTGGGGCAAGTCGCTTCGTGCCGTTGCTGCGGAGTGTCCGAAGCGGTTGCGTTGTACGCTGGGTGCTGGGCGATTGAATTGTGTTCAGTCGCGAAAACTAGCATGCCAGGCTGTTGTGTTCCATTGTGTGCTGGCCCAGCAAAAAGAAAAAAAAAAGGAGCCAGATGTTTTCGTTTTGCATGGGATAAGAGACGGAGAAATGTATGGGACGCGAAAGTGAAGCGTGAAGACTGGACGGCGGACGACAACGCGAAGATCTGCGAAGTAAGCCACAATACCTGTGCTGCTTTTATGCATCCATAAAATTTCTTTTGAGCGAATAGATGCATTTGTTTGTGTAAAAAGGTCTAGCGCAGACACAGACCACTAGAAAGATGACAAACACAAGCGCTTGCGTATGTGCGCGTGTTGTATGTGCGTGTTGCGCGGCGTGGCGGTCTGTATCAATTTATACGAAAGCGTTTTAAAATATATTTTTGTACTCATCTAACGCAGTTACCCACTTCTGTTTGGAATGACATTTCTCACGCCGCTTCACCCATCTGCTTGTAATCACGAGCTTTGTGCGGTTTTTGGCTTCCCCATCTAGCATTGTGCGCAACAGATTTTGGTCTGCCTTCTTCAACGTTGAAGCAGGTCGACGACAGATTTTGGTCTGCCTTCTTCAACGTTGAAGCAGGTCGAAGTATCGCATTGCCTGGCATCGGGAGTAGCGCGCTGTGTTTTTAAGTGTAAATTTTGAATTTTCAGCGTACGTGAGGGCTTATAAGCTAAATATATGGACAATTGCGTCTGTTATGTTGTAGTCACTCGGGAAAATTTTGTGTAACTTTCAGTGAGTGACACTCGACTTTAGTAACATTCGCGTAGTGTCACGCAATACTATCGGTTGTTGAGGATTTACCTTTCTGCGTTCATAGCAGCACCAAGAACATGTAGAGAAGGTCGAGCCTGGTATTTGTCAAAGGAATGCACCATTGCGCCCTTTCGATCGCTCCCCTTTACACTCGATCTTGAAAGCTGATGGCAACCGCCGAGGGATTCACACAGATTACATTCCCTCTCTCCTTCATCGGGAAATAATACAATGGAGAGTGACGGATGGCCTGTCACCTCGCGACAGAGTAGGAAGTGAAACGCAGTTTGCAACAATTGTTTTGGTCGCAAAAAGTTTTGGTCGCAAAATTGTTTTGGTCGCGCGCTACATCGAGGCACCCTACTCGCGGAAGGCAAGAAGCGCCGCCCGGCGGCGTTAGAGCCCACTCATTCCCGCTTTGTCTTCATAGCTGACAGATGGGTGACGTCACATCCTCGACGTCACCCTAATTGAGCGGCGCAACTATTTTAGTCTTTGGTACTTTCAAATTGGACGCCAATCGCAGTATCTGTCACGCGCGGAATAATAATAATAATAATAATAATAATAATAATAATAATAATAATAATAATAATAATAATAATAATAATAATAATAATAATAATAATAATAATAATAATAATAGGTTTATTTTTCCATCACCGTGTACATGATGGCGGGGTCTGAAGTAAAAGCTGCCTTTTGGCAGCTTGACAGAGCCCCAGGCCCCCACTTTGGCAAGCGCATAAAAGATCATGTAACATAAAAACTACAACATAAATACATGACAGAAATCGCGTGCAAAATACATTAACACCGCTTCGCGCACAGAAGAAAATAAAACACACAATAATAATAAGGCATGAAAGAAATGACAGAAATTTTCATTAATTTCTCCTCGTAGTTTTTCTTTTTTTTTTTCTCGCCATCGCCATGTTACGGCATATTAAGAAAATACTCAAAAATTTCTATAAACGACAGTTCCGATAGAGTGATGTTTGTTTGTAATAGCACATTTATTAATCGGGGCAATCTGTTCTCTAGTGCCTGTTGTCCATATGTAGTTCTGTAAGTTCTAACTTTCCTTATGATTGGAGTTGCGGGTTGCGTGTGTTTGTGTCCGGCTTTCTAGGTTTGCCAGTGTTCGAATAAAACCTGTACGGTTTGAGATTTCACGTTTGTAATTACGAGCTAAAACGTAGCTTGAGAGGTTTAGGACTGAGATTATTTTGTGTTTTAAGAAAAAATAACTTGTATGGTGTAATGGTGCTACTTGTTCCACACTGCGCAAAAAGCTTTTTTTTTTTTTTTTTTTTTTTTGTAGAACGTGCAGTTTTTGTAGATTTTCCTGCGTTGTTGTGCCCCAAGATTCTATAACTAAGTCGGGAATAAAAAAGAGATTTATAAATCAAAAGTTTTACGTTTGTAGGTAACACATGACGGTTTCTATGAACGATACCAATCACTTGAGATAATTTTTTGATAAGATCAGCGACGTGATCATCCCACCTCATTCTTTCATTAAAGATGACTCCTAATGATTTAAATGTAGGGACCACCTCCAGTGGAAGAGACCTAAAACTTGTGTCCTTAGTATTAGGCAAACTTTTTTATTCTTGGCCCTGAAAAACACGATTTTCGTTTTCGAAATGTTTAGTTCAAATGCGTTTCTCCTGCTCCAAGTGTCTAAATTTTCTAACGTGTGATTAGCTTGGTCGACTGTCATCAATGTTGTCTCCCGAAAAGAACATGCTAGTGTCGTCTGCGTAGATTATGAATTTAACAAGTGGTGAAATTGAAATATTAATATAAATATTAAAGAGAAATGGGCCCAATATACTTCCTTTGGAACACCGCTGGAAATAGGCAATATTTCAGAGATAAAGCCGCTTACACTAACTGCTTGTTGACGATGCTGCAAATATGATTTTAGGAGGGATGCATCCTGCCCACGGAAACCGTAACATTGAAGTTTGCGCAATAGTAGATCATTATTTATTAAATGAAATGCCTTAGCAAAAAAAAAAAAAAAAAAAAACCGATTACGATTTTAATTTTATCTAACTGCTTTAATATGTAGTCCTTTTGCTCTAACAATGCAAGATCCGTAGGTAAGTGTTTTCTGAAACCAAAATGTGAATCCGTTAGGATGCAATGTTGTCGCTCAAAAGAACACAAAAGTTTATGAAGAGCTTTTACAAGGCCGCCACCCCGTTTCGCATTCGGGAGGTACCGGGTTCGATCCCCGGTGCCGCCGGTTACCCACCGGTTTTTCAATGGGTACAAGCTTTCACCCGCCCTGGTGCTCGGCTCTCTGGGGTGAAATGCTTGGGAAAAGGGGTCACGATCCAAATAGTTGCGCCGATGTGGCAGTGATCCGTTCCGCCATCGGACCTCGCGCGGCAAAAGCCCATTATGTGGCCCTTTTTTCTCCTTGAACCAACATTTTGGTTCATGGTCCCTTTTCCCAAGCATTTCACTCCAGAAGAGCCGAGCACCAGGCCGGGGGAAATCTTGTACTCATTGGAAACCGGTGGGTACCCGGCGGCACTGGGATCGAACCCCGTACCTCCCCGAATGCGAGGCGGATGCTCTACTACAAGGCCATAAACATAACATACCACATACAAATTGTTCCGAGTTATGTTCCCGGACACGCTGACAAAATATTTGTTAAATTCATCAGCAAGTTCTTGGCCAGTTAAAGGTTTTCCAGCCACATCTAGCGCATAAATTTGTTCTTTACCTTGCTTGTAGGTTATTAAGTTTTTGAGTGTCTTCCATATGAGGTCTGCGCGACCATTTGCCGATTCAAATTGATTATTATAGTACTCCTTCCTGGCCTTTTTTATCTCCTTATATAAACGATTTGTGTAGACTCTAAATATATTGCGGTCATTTTCGTCCTTTGTATAAATTCATGGTACAATTTGTTCTTTTTGTCTATCTTTGTGAGGAGCTCGTTCCTAATCCAAGGCTGCGTCGTGCTCGCTTCACGAACTTGTTTGGAAAACATTTAGTATAGACAGGTCTCAAGATGTCTAAGAATACGTCATAAGCTTTCTCGGCGTCATTTTCTAATAAAATAGTTTCCCAATTTATATCTGCTACAGATGTCCTAAAAGCAGCGAAATTATGCTCTGAGATAGATTGAAAAGATATTTTGCAACTGCGTTTTTTGCGCTTCGCATGCTTGAAGCAGAAAAATATCGGAAGGTGATCACTTACATCAGAGACGATTACTCCCGACTTTACATTACTGATGTCCAGGTTCGTAATAAATACGTCCAATAATGACGATGAAGTAGATGTAATACGTGTTGGTTATTGAATGACGTTCAACAGACCGTTTGAGCTAAACAGTAGTTCCATACATTTCTTATCATTGTGACAACTTAACACGCTTATGTTTATGTCACCACCGCATACAAGCTTGGCGTCAGTATTACGCACGTAAGAAAAAAGAGAATCAAGAAAATAAAAAAATCTGGGCAAAGAGCCCCGGGGCGGATGATAGCAAACAACAAAAATAGTATTTTTTTCACATGTAGGATAACTCTTCAAAATCAGGATCAGACATAGTCGTTTGCGGTATAGGATCAGGATTCCAAATTTTTCTAAGCAACATACAAACACCCCCACCACGGCTCGGTACGATTGAGATAAAATGTTTGATAATTTTGAAGTCGAGAAACGTCTGTGTCGTTTGCACACCAAGTCTCAGTAATCATAAGAGCATCAAGTGGTGTACACAGCTCTTGTAACAATGCTGTTAACTCCAATTCCTTGTTTTTAGTAGACCTTGCATTCAAGTGTAGGCATTTAAAAGACTTAGAAAAATCGGAACCTGTTTCCGCCGAAAATCTGTTAGGAAATATATACGGCAGAGTAGTCGTATTGCTGGCCATGAGGAAAGTTTTGTAACATTCCCATAGTACTGACTGAATGTTTAGGTTAGCTTTTCAAGATCGCTCACATCTGATATGATTACTGCTGTTGCACCTTCCACGTTCCTCATGAGAATCTTGTTATTGCTGTGCCAAACATATTTATAGTTTTTTTTTTTTTGGCCCAAACTTTCACTTCATTCAACAGTGCTTGTGTTCGTTTCGTCAAGTTCTCAAGCAAGTGTACATCTTTGGTTGGGTCACAAATATTCCTCCTGTTTGACCACCACAAGTCCCTTAAGCTTTGTTTGGTGAATCGGAATATAATGCCAGGCACCTTATCTTTTCGCGACAGTAGGCGGTGAACGGTTATCACATCACTATCGCACAGATCAGGAAGTTTGCTTTGTGAGGCGATCGATTTTATCTGATCAAGCAGATTTTCACCATTACTTTGCGGGACACCCTGAATTACAAGGTTAAGCCAGCGGCTTCACCACTCAAGTTCATCCAGCTGGATGGCTAGCAAATCCAGCTTTTTTCCGTATTCCTCTGTTTTTAGCAGCTTCGTCTTCAGGCCTTTTATTTCACTTCTATTTGTATCCGTGCGTTTCACAAGGTCAGAAATCTCATTCGACATGAACTGAACAGCATTTTCAATGAAATCAACTGTTTCTTTTAGGGGCATCAGAATATCAAGCTTCTGGTTTACTTGGAGCATTGAAAACATGTCTTGTAGGCTAGGCTCTGCTGTTAATTTTTCACTTTGCTGGCGTGATTTAGATGGCCTGCACTTTGTACATATCCAGCTTTTGCGATAAACATCTCCTTTTGATTTCAGAGCTGCTGCAGCTATCCCGGCACATTGCCCTGTGTGAAAAATGCTTTTGCATGCTGCACAAGTGTATCGGCTACTACTTTTTCGCATACCGGACAGTCAGGCTTCTCAAGCATTGCATAACTTATTGGCAGCTGCAGTGGCAATAGTACAGGGAAAAAAAAAAATATATAATCCTAGAAGGATTACACCACCAACCTGCAAATATGCACAACAGATAGGCTCAGATGCAGGCGTCCGTGGCCACTGCCGCCGCCAAAGTGCTCTCTGGTGAACTTGGCCGTCTTTTATAGTTGACGACAGCAGTCGTTGAGGGCACGTAGTAGGTCATGTGACTTTTCCCCAGCAGTCGGTGGATGGGTGGTTCCTGGGATCGGCTCTTGGTTGAACGATGAAATAGCAGATAAGCTCGTCGTAGTCCAGCCGTGCGCTGCAAATCTGTAAATATGCACAACAGATAGGCTCAGATGCAGGCGTCCGTGGCCACTGCCGCCGCCAATCCTGCTATCATCCTTACGGTACACAAGCGGAATTATGAGCAGCGCTTCACGACCTCCGATCAATGCTCTCGGCTATTGGCTAAGTTGCAGCCTTGTACATATATATGTAAATAAAGTTTTTTTTTTTTTGTTACTGGGAAAAAGAAAATTAACGAGCACCGTAGAATCTACATTGGAGTAATGAGAAAGCATTGATGCTGCTGTTGGTTGCTTCTAGTAGCTTAATTCACTTCTTGTTTTCCCATTTTGGCACTTTCAAATTGCGCGCCAATCCCTTCCTAAGCCCTTTTTCGGCTCTACTTCCGGTTGCGTGACGTCACATCTTCTACCTTACATTAATTCTTTTCTTGTTTACCTCTTTTAGTTTTTGGTACTTTCAAATTGCGCGCCAATCCCTTCTTATGCCCTTTTTTCGGCCCTACTTCCGGTTGAGTGACGTCATTCGTGACACGTCATATCCACTACGGCTAAAGTAGTGGGCTCACTCCTCAGCCGGCGCCATACATTGCGATGACGCCGCCTATGTCAGCAGATTCTAGTTCTGCGCGCCTCCGCAGGGGGCCGCCACCGCCGCCTTCAATGTAGCAGCGCGCAGCAGCGCGCGGCACCGCGCGCTCGCGCGCTGCGCGCCGTTTGCCTTTGCCTGCCTTCCCCTTCGCTGCTGTATTCTTGCCATTGCGGAGGTTTTGTTTTGCGGTGGGCGATGTGACTTCTGATACGAAGAAGCCACCCCGATGACAAAACCATTGTGCTAGGCTGCCGGACATGTTTACGGGAAAGGCGCCACGAATCGAAAGATGTGTGGCTCTTGGAAAATAATGGGGGCGAATATAAATACTCCCTAAAGGATATAAATACACGATGACCTGATCACATCAATGACACGTACACCAGCCTAGTTTTTCAGTTGTACTTCATTCTATGGCCTTGTGAAAACAATAAGCCAGGGGAAGGGCAAGCAGGGCCAGCTAGCCGGATTGTCGACATGCTGCATCAAGGAAGCACAAAGCTAGACACGAATGTGAACAAAAAGGAGGACCAGTAGTTAGGAAACAACTTTATTCAACGCATTACTAAGCGTCAAGAATACGCTGGAATATCTGTTGACCACAGCCAGCATATTATAGCCGAAGCGCGTGATTATAGGCTAATATTTCACACTTATATGTTGCTAAATAGAGTCTAATGAAATTGAATTGCGAAGCTTGTACAAGCCTGCTAACCGCTTACTCGGCGCAAACTTCCGCGACAATGGCAGCTATTGTAAGTTCAGCTTTTGCTTCTTGAGCAAGCTCGAAAAATGACGGCCTGTGGGGCGATCATTCATGACTTGAAAACCACTGTACACGGCGCAAAGACGACAACACAAGAAATAAAAGAACGCCATATGTGAGCATGTGCTGTCCTTTTCTTTCTTGTGTTGTCTTCTTAAATTTGCGCCGTAGTGGTTTTCGAAAATATATGTTCACGGAGTTTTTTTTTTTTTCGTGCCATAAACTTCATTCGAGCAGCAAATTAATTGATGCACTCGGAGTTGTAAAAGACACGCTCCCGCGAGAAATGGGATGCTTACAACATATACGCGCCTCGCCTCTCTCATCAGTTATGATTAACCCGAGTGTACTTATTGTCAAGGAAGCTAGCAGTGGAGCCGCCATTCATCAGCCCGAGATGCCTACTAAATGCTTGTTTTCCCACTCCTAGAGCTCCTGCCAGGTCCTTCCCTATCGATCAGAACACTGTCTACACGAATATAAGCTAATTCGCAATTGTGCAGTTATCTGAAAATTTTCAGATTAAACTGCTGATAATGGACGGGGGATGCTCAACTGCAAGCTTTTAAGATGCGTTCAATAATGACTTGTGGCAATTTTTATGCACCTTTCTTCCATAAACAGCATCGACAGTAAATTAAATTTCACGATCCAGAAGGCAGGCGCGACAAAATGGTGCTGACAGCTGCGGCCTATTAAGTATGGATACAGCTTTACACGTTACACACGTAAACCTACGTGTCTCTGTACTCTATCATCGCGGCCGTGAATCACAAACCTCAGAAAATTGAGCAATCGAGCGCCGCAGTCATTTTCATACAAGCGCCTTAATTCACTTTTCGCCAAGGACTCCGGAGAGAAATCGGACACGCGTTTGCAGTTAGAAACCTCTTAGTTCATCTTATAGCACCAGTAGTAGCACAACTTGCTAATATATCCAACCTCTGCATAGCTGCCACATGCAAATCTAGAAAGTGTGGACGAAGACGGTGCGTTTTTCTAAAGCGAGAAGGCCGCGGTCGCACGAACGCAACCCCTCAACCAGCAGAGCGCTACATTGAAGTCTGCGGTGGCGCCACCTAGTGCATGTGACACAGACTGCGTCAGGGAAGGAGCCCCAGTGAGCCCACTACCCCATTCTAGCTCACTTTACTACGGCACCCGCTTTTCTCTCTCTGCTCTCACTCCCACCTTGTTGCAGTCACAGCTGTCGTGTTTTTGCGTGTTGTGCGAGTGGATTAGTTTTGTGTTTCGTGCACGTATGCGAAGGATCATGAGTGAAGTGGACGTTGCCAGAGCTCTACAACTTGTGCGCGAGAAGATCACTGTGGCTTCGGCGGGCTTGCCAGGCCCATCACCTCGGCTCGTAGCCGTTAGCAAAACGAAGCCCAAAGAACTCGTGATCGCGGCATACAACGAAGGGCAGAGACACTTCGGCGAAAACTACATCCAGGAGCTTGTGGAAAAGGCGAACAACCCCGAAATACTGCGCGACTGCCCGCAAATCAAATGGCACTTCATCGGCCGCCTGCAGAGCAATAAAGTGAGCAAGCTTCCGAAGATACCCAATTTGTTCATGGTGGAGACGCTAGAGTCGCAGAAAACTGCCGACGCTCTCAACAGCGCTTGGACATCGAGCGGCCTCCCGCCTCTCAACGTCATGGTTCAGGTGAACACCAGTGGCGAAGAACAAAAGAACGGCATCGAGCCGAGGGGTGCGAGTCAGCTTGTCAAGTTTCTCGTGAAGGAGTGCCCAAGCTTAAAATTTGCAGGTCTGATGACTATTGGGATGGCCGAGCACGAAAACATTCGACCTAACCCAGACTTTTTGTGTTTAGCGAAATGCAGGGAGCAAGTATGCAGTGAATTAGGACTCGATGTATCGGACGTCGAGCTTAGTATGGGAATGTCTGCAGACTTCGAGGAAGCTATCCGGATGGGAAGCACAAATGTTCGTGTCGGCAGCACAATTTTCGGACAGCGCAACTATGGACCTAAGACATAGGCGCGAATTAACTGTGGCCACTAACCTTGTTACTGGAAGTGACGCTAGGGAAGTCAAATTTAAGTACTTTCATCTGTCATAAGCTGAAACGCGTTTCTGTAATAAATTCCGATGCATGCATTTTGTTTATTTCCTACTGCAGAACGACTTTTTGGCGATTCACTGTCACTTCAATTACTGGGTGCCCGCGTTCTCCTTTTCAGTCTAGCACATAACCGAAAGCAAAATTAAGTGTTTCGTGCCGTGTTTAAGTTGAAGGGCAGCGGTGTTTGAAACGCGCAGTGTCATAAAGTGGTTAAAGGAGGGCAGTGCAGCAGTTTTTATTTTTCTATAACTGCCTCCAGGCATGCGAATGGAACCATGCAAACCAGAAAAGTGGATTCTGCCGATAGTTTGTGCTTTAATGATAATGCAGATGAGAAACAACAGTAAACAATACTTTTTTCATACACTGTTTTAATGAAAGAAATCACTTGAGCAAGATAGTGAATTCTCTAAACCAATACCATAATAAAAATATGTATGCTATAAATATGTTACAAAGTGAGTTTCTTGTACAAAAGTCTGGTTGCTTTGTTTTCACACCTTAGCCATAGCACACAAGTCCTCTTTTTTGTTTACAAGTGTGACTGGACACTCGCGCATGTCACACAATGAATACACATTCTCTCACATGCACACCCACATAGAACGTAGTAGCAGAGTGTGCAACATAACTTTTTTTTTTTCCACACGCTCTCAGCGGCTGAAAAAGGTGTTTCCAGAGGTCCGCAAAACACATATACGCATCCACACACACACACCACATAGATTCAAAAACGACACAATT
This sequence comes from Amblyomma maculatum, assembly GCF_055883805.1. Classification (NCBI taxonomy): domain Eukaryota; kingdom Metazoa; phylum Arthropoda; class Arachnida; order Ixodida; family Ixodidae; genus Amblyomma; species Amblyomma maculatum. The sequence goes on from NC_139344.1 coordinate 339,212,939, forward strand.
GGAAATGGGTGCAAGTGGTGGCTATGTACAAAAGCGAGGCTCGCAAAACGCAGCCGCTTCGTGCCCTGTTGGCTCCTGTGAGTGCCTGCCTAGGTAGTGCAGCAGCTTCAAGATATTTATGGGGGTTGCTTTGGAAGATGTACAAACACCATCGTGACAAAGTTACAGGGTGACTTGCCAAAAAGAATGCAAAGCACCACAGAGGGCTGGACAAAAGAGGCATTTACAAGTGTCCCATGTAGGCAGGCATACCGACCTCGGAATGGGAAGGAGCAATTGAGAATGCCTTCTGTGACATAGTCATTTAAGCAGTACATCTTGGCACATGGCTAAGTTGATGTTTTTGATTGAATAATGGGTACTGGTGCCATCTGCGCTGATGGGGAATGAAAGCATTATGACCGTGAACACAAAAGAGTAGACTGCTGCCGTTATTACGCTTAATCGAGCTTGATGAAAGGCGACTCGCTTGTGTAACGTGCAAAAGCAGCTGTCCTGCAAACTGCCTGCATTATGCATTATGGCTGAAACCCATTGAAACAAAAGCTCTATACAGTTTTAGCTCAATTAAGCATGCTTATTAAGGTTCACCTATGCACAGAAAATAGGATACTCCACTGAACTTCGTCATAATTGAAACAAGCCGCCATTCAATTTCACAAAAGGACCACGCTGACTCGCTACATAACTTAAGGGATGCATGTCAGACAGAAAGAGTACAGACACTCCTATGAACTAAATGACACTAAAACTGCCTGAACACTTTCTTGATGCGACAGCCCTTGCATGACTAGCAAACGACTGCCAAAACAAGACTTCAGTGAACTAAAAACAACATGAAAAGGGAAACTAAAATCATGGCAGGATAATTCAAGAGTCAAAGAAGTAAAGTACTTGTGACTGACAGGTTTTTTTTCAGCCGTATGCTTTTTCGTTATTTTTTTTTCTGCTTAAGCACGATATAGCTAGTTCTGAGGCAGCTATCACTTCAACAAATAGCGAACTCAAAACATGAAAGAGAAGAAAGTTTTGGGATTCACAGCTCTATAAGCAGTTCTCGAGTGCCACGATTGGGTTCAATAGCACACTCGAGCCTTTAGAGTGCAGGTGACATATCTTTTTTTCCTGCTTCATGCCTGTTTCTGGTTTTTCCTTTTCACCAAGAAGCAGGCAACAAGAGATTTTTACCAGCACCGTTGCAGGTTTTTGTTTTTTCTTCCTAGTGAGCAGAGCACACAGTAAAAGTCCAGCTTCCATCGCACCTTCACTCACACATATGTAACACTCATTTTTTTTTTTTTTTCTTCTGAGCCCGCACAGCACTGGTTGACACAGTTTTGAGAACACAGTCTTGAAGCAGTTCTCTCCTCTTCCAAGAGCTCCTCCGTTCCCCAAGAATCAGAAGACAATGCCATGAGCACTCGTCACACACCCAGTCACAAATTGGCCTTAAAAGGCAAGGTCCATAAGTAATAAGAGATTGGCTGAGCCTTTCAGGTGCTGATATGTAGGCCTAACAGACATCATATCCACAGTTATGTTTGGGGTACTCAAAACACACCTGACACATGAAAAAGTCAAAGTTCATACACTGCTCCACAATGCTTTTCTGAGACACAAGGCTACTCGTACCCAGCAAAGCAGACCCTTCATCACTGTCAACAGTTAGCTCCTTTAAGAAGTTTGTAAGTCCGAACTTAATAGTAAAAATCATAAGAGGCATTGCAACGAAAAGACAAGATGAAAAAATACCACATTTAAGCTAAAATGATGTAAACGAAAAATACTAGTATGTGGCATAAAACCATTGCTTTACAGGAAACCACCATCCGGTATTTTAACAAGCGATCATATTTCTAGTATATCACACACATAAGCAAATTTGCTACACTATTCTGTGGCTAACTTGCACTGACAAGGAAAGCTGGGTTTGCTGAGAATCCAGCAAAGATGAGTAACATGCCTCAATGTAACAAACTGAAACATTGTCAGCATCTGTAGGCTTTAAATGTCATAGCTAAAACTAGAACAGTGCCATTAATCACTCAATATTTATAAGGCTATCATTTCCTTCTTAAAGAACACAGATGGTGAAGCTAAGTAAGAAAGAATTAATAACTAGCCAGCATTTTGAGATGCAAAAAAAATTTCATACTCCCGTATGAAAGCCGAAGTCAGGAAGCAAGAAGAGTACTCCGCAGGCTATAGGGTTGCCCAAGTGTGAAAGGATGCAATTCAGGGGAATCACCGGGTAAAGAATAGAGAGTAATGAAACCAAATGTTGACACAGCTCTAGCAATGGGCAGCCTTTCACCTTGTGCGACCTCAGGAAATCTGAAGCAGCGTTGAAACTGTCATCAATGCTGCCTCAAAAAAACGCTCTTCCTTCTCAGCCATTTTTTCGGAACTAGAAAGAAATGCAATCCTGACCACACAGTTCACAATGGGAAATATTATTGTGCTCTGACCACATAGTTCACATTAAGAAATATTACTGCGCTCAAGAGCTCTTGAGAAAATGAGTATGTTACCAGAAGAATGCAAGTGACAGTATAGGCAGCCAAAACAGCTCAAAATTTGTTGGTTAACATTTACAATGACTTTGGTGCATTCATGACTTCTCAACTTCCCCAGAATAGCAGCATCTAGATATGCAAAAAATGGTCGCTACGCTTGAACAAGCACTGCCTCTCTTCTGAAATTTACAATTAAACAAGTCTTATAGACAGAATTGTAGTTACCGAATCCAGGTACTGCATTGCTGTTTTGTAGAAGCATAAAATTCATAAACTGCTGCCAAATTCAAATCCTATTCCATCTGTGCCCAATTTTGTAATGCCAAGAAAAATGAAAGAACCTGTAACTTTTGACATACCTTGCTCGGTAGTGATGTCATCCCAAGAAGGAGAATCGTTATAAACAAACTAAAATTAACTAAATAAAGGGGGGCAAGCATGATGTGTGAACAGTCAAACATTCCGCACCTCTCAGCAATAGAACAAAAGTTTCTGCACGCATCAATGTATGTTGGTGCAAAGCAGTGTCCGGCCAAGCTGAACACATATGAGATTATCGCTGATTCCTAGTAAGTCATTTGGAGCAACAGCTTCTGTGCTCCATGGTGAGAACAACACATTTGTCCTTGTAACAATGGAACAAGACAGGAATTCCCATGTGCGGAGCCAAAAACAGACACACAAAAAACAAGAAAAAACAAAAACAAATAGGAGCTCCTCCTGGTCAATCAGTAAATCTGTCCCATCACTTGAAGATGGCAGCTCCTCCAACCTAATGTGAGCTGAGTAGTCAGGGCTTCCACTTCCTTTAACAGCAGCTGGTCAGCATCGCTTATCTCTCCAAACACAGTGGGGGGAATGCGCGCGCACATGTCGTCCTGCACAGGAACCACAACGGGGAATGGATGATGGCATTGGAGGAAGTGTGAGAACTGCTGACGCGTTGTGGCCCTTGGGTGGAGCGTGGGGCAAGATGCAGAGGGAGGTGGGCAGGGAAGGGTGCAGGGCGCTGCGGAACAGGGAGGAGGGGCAACAACGTTGCGTGGCATTCAGTGGAGGGTTGACACACACACACACCGTCTCCAAACGCTCGCCAGAGGAGGGGGCTGGGAGAGAACCAATAAACAGCGCTACAGGTGGCCGCCTTGCCAGGGGAGGCACTTGGCGGCCATGTTGTGAGCGCGCAACACGCGTGCGTGCACCGCAAGGAGAGAAGCGGTCGTCTGCGTCAAGGTCCTTCTTGGCGTCACACGTCCACCGAGTGCCAGTGCAACCGTCATGCTTCCGACTCCCCGTTCATTATGGCGTTCACCTGGCTAAGCTTGCGAGCCAGCTTGTTCTTCTGGGAGAATTCGTCTTCCTCTAACGTCTGCAGTAACTGTGGCCATACAGAAAAGAAGGGACAGTTAGATAAACCTGCTTTAAGGGAGCACTGCTAGAAAAATGATCATGATGCGAGCGTCCTTAAACCTGACAATTAAGCTGTGTCAGCAGTGATAATAGTAAACACCATATTATTTACCTCATCATGGCCCTCAATTCGCTTAAAATCGAACATCCAGTCTATATGAACCAACAGTGAGTGTATTAAAAGGTAAAAATGCTCCCCGTAATTTAAACTGACTATTATCACTTCCCTGTGAAGTCAATCTTCATCAGAACTGGACTGCATGTAAAAATCGCACCTAGTCTTGCTGCACTCACACGCCTCAAATTGCAGCGGATGTGCAGAACATAGCTTAATTAAGAGAAACCTATAATGAAGTAATGAATATATATAAACCAACATATGCACCGAAAAAACTTAGCAGAGCGGATTTGGATCTCTTTAACATTGCTACAGTGTGCCTTAATACTTCAATTCAACCCCTTACACATCTGAATTCCACTCAGTACTTGGCTCCATCAAACAATTAGGAACTTTTACACAACCAGTGATGGCTGCAGCTTAATTAATGCAATACCACTCACTTGATCTGTGTATTTGTAGGCATACTTGTACAACTCGTGCAGAGCAACATTTGTGTTGAACTCATGTGCATGAAGCTGCAATATAAAAACAAAAGGCGAAAAAGGCAATTAAGATTTCTTCCACTCTGCGAGAAGAAATAAATGTCAGCAATGTGGAATTGAACATACCCTAGACTCTTCTGCAAGCATGGCATTCATGTCTTGATCACTGATGGCAGGCATCACCTTAATGTCTTGGTAATACCTGTTATAGCAAGGAAGCAGGGGAAAAAAAAGTTAAAGAGAAGACGGGCGAGACAATGGACTTCAGAAACAAAATACATATTCTTACACGGGCAAGAAAATACATGTCAGCATGATAGATGCACTGCAATACTACAAATGCAATCATTTATCATGAGAGTGCCTCTGAAAAAACAATAAAGTAAAAACCACGTACACTTCACTACTTTTCAAGCTTAGTAACATATTAGTAAATGCTTGCAAATCTCAACCTCATTAATTTGGAAACCAAGTTATTTTGGAGTGCCAGCTCTGCCCCAACAATGCCCATATGTTGCCTATGTGAGAGCAGAAGAGCAGCCCAACTCGTGTGCTCATGTGTTCGTATTCCAAAATTCAAATGAACAGTAATTGCATCATAAAAATTGTACTGGACTCAAGAATGCAGAATTGTGATGCTACTGGTGATGGTTTTGGACATGAAGAAAAAGGTTGAAATGGCATGCCAGAAAACACTGTAAAGAAGCAAAGCTACAATATGGTAGCACTTCCAAAGTGCAGCTTGCTACAAATATTCCATACATGATTTGCTGCATGCCTTTGTAAGAAGACAACGATCAGACAAACATATGAGGGAAAACTGTGTGGGCACCTTTCAACCCAGTCTTTGTATATAGGAATGTCCTTGGCATAGAGCAGCTTGCTGCTAGGGGAGTCCTTGCCCAGCCGGTGGTCAGATGTCGAGCAGGCATCCATGAAAGTTTGTGCCACCACTGACAGGCACGAGTCCACTATGTTGGACTTCACTATGTCGAACACAAAGTTGGGGTTCTTGATGAGGTTCACCCAGAATCGCAGGGGAAGGCTGCAACATAGCAAAAGAGAAGTTTTTATGTTAATTTCGTTCCAATAAAGGCACTACAAAAATTATGCACACGCGAAGGTCCTGTGTATTTCAACTAGCGCCTGTCGCTGCATCAACCTCAAATACAAGCTGACCGCCAATGCACAGATCTCATTCGCAGACCTCGCGACATTTGTGTTCCATGATGTTTGTGTACCCTTTGACATTTGCACATCACCCTGCGATTTTTTTACACCTCGGGATTTTCAAGCACTTCGCAATGTTCAAGCAGCTCGTGATGTTCGAGCACCTCGCGATGTTCGAGCACCTCACGATGTTCGAGCACCTCGTGATTTTCGAGCACTTCGCGATGCTCAAGCAGCTCGTGATGTTTGAGCACCTCGTGAAGTTCGAGCGCCTTGTTTGCACACCCTGTGGCTAACGAGTAGAGATTGACACTTGTGTGCACATAACAGGACAAACCTGTTGGACTTCCACGTGTGCACCACTTCTGGGTCGGTGATGCCGTGCTGCAGGGCCTGGTCATCCAGAAAGTCGAACATGTACTTGATGGCCAGCGGTAAGGCACTGCCACGGTGGGCCGTGCTGAAGATCGTCTCAAACAGGTCGTCCACAAACTTCTGCAGCGTGCCCTGAAAATTGCCACAGACGCAAGCATTAACAGCCGCCACCAGAAAGTCAGGGCAGCGCCACACCCATAAGCCTTTGTTCATCCAAAAAGAGAAACCGAAGACTGTTTCAGTCATTTTTTTTCCTGGCAAAAACAAGACAGTGCTAAAAAACTAGGAACTCAAAATAAAATATTTAATCCTGTCACTCAATTAAAACTTGTGAGGCTGATAATGATATCGGGAAATGGATGCCATGGTTGCCAACTGTTGTTTAATGAAGGTGTGGCCTAGCTTCAGAGATCCACAATTCAAGGTAGTACTTGATGCTGTCACAGTCTTCGAATGAAAATAACCGATGGCACCGATACCTGTATTTAACTTATTGATCTTTTCAATCAACGTAAGCAAACTCAATTTGCTCTGAATGCCTCTTTAAAAACATCCACTTTGGATGCGTAGACATAGTTGCTGCTATAGACGTATCAATGTTGCGTTTAAAACAAATGTAATGCGATGAAGCAGGCATCAGAAGTGTAAAAGAGCAATGTCTCCAACACAGAGCGCTACTGACTTAAATGTAATATACATTCTCCTAGAGGCACAAAAATTGCCACTGGGTCCTTGTTTCTACAACCTTGGTTACGTTTTCCCTACCGTGCCAGTCAAGAAATTAACACAAAAGCAGAAACTTAGGCTGTGGCACGAGTGGGACCTTCAAGATGCTTGAAGACTAAGCGCCAGATGTGAAATGTGCGTGAAATGTGCGCAAAACAGTGTTCAAATGCAAAATTTGTATGCTTTGTATGTAAAAGCCCGCATGGACTCCCAGTAGTGTTGAATACTATATATCGAACCATATGGAGTAGCCGCTGTGTGACATTTACATGCACATTCCCACCAGCTAAAAATGCAATGATTATTCAAGACGTGTACTGAAAGACATGAGTGAAAACTATGGTTTCTGTAATTGATATTATTACCTTTGTGGCAAGTAGCCTTGTGAGGTAGATCTCAGAGACCATCTTGTTTCCACGCTCTCCTTCTTTGTTCTCACCGTCATGATGCTTCACCTGTGTGGAGAGAGAGTGGATGCAGCCAGGTGGACATTAGCCAAGTGGATGTTGCAAACAAAGGAACTGAGCTCACCAGGTGCCAATATTTGTAGCCAGTCTCTGGATCATGATTCAACGGAGAAGTTGCCCGGCTGAGTGGTGGGCTAGTTTTCAGAGAGAAGTTCAGGGTCTCTGCATGGAGCGAAAGCACACCAGCTAAAGAAAGCCATGCAAACATTTTTCTAGTTAGCTGTGTGCTCACTAGCACTTCCTTTCCTAGAACCACAGCTTATCTAAGGTGATCTATTAACTCCAAAGCTAGAGAATATTAGAATAGTATCCAGGGTGAGGCGATCACAGCACACTCACCATACTTGTGAGACTTCTCCATCTTCTCGGACATGATGGAAAGGTTGTACATGGACGACTGCTTGGGAACCAGGGTCAGGATGGCCCCATCGTTAACCTGTTCATGAGAGCAAGTGTGAATTCACCAGTGATCACTGCAAGATGAAAACACTGGTAGCTTGACACAATAGAGGCTCTCTATGCAAAAATATTGTAATGCAGCATACTCAAATGTACACATGCTGCTTGTGTGAGTGTATTAAGGTTTACTATTTAAAACTACAACCAGTTACAAATAACTACAGCAATGTCAACTTTTATAAGGTAAAAAATTATTTTTCTAGCAGGTCCTCCACTGCAAGGCTTTTTGGTTGCAATGATTAATGCTGATGGAGTACTGGTCTACATTTGCCACAAAGTGCGACTTCTTTCAAGATTCTTATTTTATAGTAATTTTTTTAGATAATGCTCAAAAAGGAAATGACAACACAAAAGGGACTGAAAAAAATTAGTATAAAAAAAAAGAAATGTGTAAAGAACTGCATTTTTTTTCCATAGTGCTACTGTCTTGCCATCCACTGCATTGGACTATGTTACAACCAAGCTTATCACGTTGAAAAAGAAATAACTACGGCATCCACCAGAAATTGTGAATGAAATTTATAGAAAAATGGTGTGAAGTATGCCGACTTGATTTCCTGTTGTCCGATTTTGCTTGCTGTGGCGTTCCATCTTCAGAATAAGCAACAATGAAAGAGCGCAGGTACAGAAAGACAAGTGAGAGCAATGTGCACCGACCCTGTAGTGTGCCAGGGTGTTCAGCCTCTTCCACTCCCCTTCACCCTTGGTGGTTGAGTCTTCGTCTGACAAGATCAGGCGCCCCGAGTTGCCTGTCCTCCACTCTGCCAAAAAAAAAGAGAGAAAAGGTTGCAGATGTACTATTAGCGAGGCGAGGAAACACACAATGAGGCAAGCAAAAGAAGTCGGCCCTGAAGAGCTGCCCTCACCCAAGTCCAGGTCGTCCTTGCTTGGTCGCTGAGAGGAGGGCATGTTCTTGTAGATGGCGTCCAGTCCTTTCTCCTTGACCTGGGACACTGTGTCACAGTCGAGGACCTTCACAGGCGTATCGTTGTTCTCCCCGAGCTCGTAGCTCAGCTGCGCTATCGAGATGTAGGCTGTCATGCTCTTGTAGTCGATAGATTGCCGGATGAGCTTCTCTTCCGAGAGGGAGTAGCGTGCTTCGCTTGTGATGGCATCCACTGGGCCCTTGTCCACCTGCTGCTTGATGGCGCGGTACAGCACGAAAAGTGGCTCTCCCGCGCACTCCTACGGGACAGGGAAGTGTAGCAAATATAACATCAGAAAGTCAATGTGCCTCTGTACATTAGCACTTCTTGTCTGCCCCCAGTTGCAGTATGTAAATACACCTGAGAAAAAATAATAATAGTAGTAGTGATAGCCTGAAGTGTGGTGTAACGGGTAGGAAATAAGCAGTACGCTTGCCCACTAAATATGGCAATCATACCCGACTGATGTGCCCTATCTACTGTCAAAAGAAAAAAGTGTCTACTGACGTCAAGTGGCTCTAACTAAAGCTACATGAAACTAGCATACATCTTTAAAGATGTATGCTAGTTAGCATACATCTTTAAAGATGTATGCTAATTGCACGAATTAGAGAACATATGCAGACAATAAAGGAACAATTGTATCTTAAAAAATTATTTACCACTATAGTTAATGTGCACAGTTTATACCGCCACATCTAAAAGCAGGGCAGCTCACCCGTAGGAACTTGTAGAGCAAAAATGTGAACCACGCTGAAAGCATTTTCTCCGCTACAGACTCGGTCCTGCAAGCAAAGAAAAACAGAGGAACAGTCATTATTAGTTCAGAGTTCACTGCATTCAAAGCTTGTTGTCAACGCTGCCTTAGAATTATTACATACCTTCGTAGAAGGAGCTTTGGATGACTCTTGCCTTCTATGCACTTTTCGATCAGCTCCGCTAACAATGTCTTCAGAATGCTGTTCAAATAAATAAAACAGAAAGGTTGCAGATGGGGCATAAGCTCTGAAGCAACATTGAATCAGTCCACACAAAGGAAGGAATATGGTGAAACTCACTCTGTACAGTACTCCATTTTGCCCTGAAGTGTCACCATGATTAACGACGCAACGCTCACCCTGAAATCGCCAAGCAAATACTGAGAGAGCATGTTCATCATGGTCCTTCAACTGCACTATTAAGGCTGACAAAGAAGCCCTCAAGCAGCTTACACAAGAGTGACAAAAAAGAAAAGATTAGGAAAATGCTCACCTGTCACGCATCGAGAAGTACCGGTTTGACTCCAGAGTTCGGATGAACAGAAGGAGAAAAGTCTTGTTCATGACAAGTTGTCCAAAGTACCAAAGTCCCTTTTCCATATACTGTTTCTTCACAGCATCGATCTATAATAGACACAATTATGTGTTATTTTTAATAACAGGTGTGACAACAACATGCTACTGACATTGGCTACACACTATACAACACTGAACTCTTTTTTTATTTACCATACCCATCGAGCACTGTTAGTCAATTATTGATGAATTTGCATGCTGATTTTGAAACCTTTTGTATTGCATATGGACACACTACACCATCTTGCAAGTAATTTGGCAACTCAAGTTCTGCATTCATTGCAGTTTTCTTTTTTTTATCTCGGGGCGCCATTTCTTGAATGCACTCTGAAGATGTAGAAAATGAGCACGGCCTGCTCAGAAACGTTGCATATCTCATGACGTCACTTTATTTGTGATTAATTTTATTGACAACCCGAGCAGCAGTGAGAGTCTGAACATACTGCCTTTACCATCAGTTCTAACAGTAGCAACAATGAAAACAAGCCTGGAACATTGACATCAACGTGCCAGTTAGATTTGTTTAGGTTGTCTCATTTTGCATGTCCAGTTATTATTTTGAGGCAAGAATACTATTCAAAAAAGAAATTTCATTTTTTTTTCATAAGCACCAGCCAATAAAATGTCAAACATTTTGTAGATTTCAGAATGATTCTGTGCTTTTTTTTTTTTTTTGCTCCTTCATTTTAAGTGCATGTGTATTTTTGAAAGTTTTGTTGTCCAAACTTACATGATTAAAAAGATATTATTTGTTTAGGTTCTTTTCTGTCTTACATAAAATATAAAACCCAACTATTTTTGCACAACAAAAAGCTACTAAAATGCAGAAAATGGTTATTGCCCCTGCACTAAGAAAAAAATTATCATGAAAGACCTCCAACTGTTGCAATCAGCACCAGTAATGTAACGTATCTGTGTGCAAACAAATCTGAGAGAGACACGTCTGCAGATAAATTGTAACTATGAGTAGTAGCATGCAGTAGGACATATAGTAGACACCGCTGAGAGAACTGTTTTTATCAAGTAATCTCTTTTCACTAGAGTTGCAATGTTTCAGTGCTGTCACCATTACGCTTACTCTTTGTTCTGTTTCCTGTTACACTTGCCGCCATAAACTTGTCCACGGATATTTTGTGCTACTGTTTCTTGTACTGGTAATGAAACAAATAAATAAACAAAAACAAGCCTGACTGGGATGGTATCATAAATTAAAGAAAACTCCATCTCAGCAGCCAAAACTGGATTTACCAATCGGCGGTGACTACATCAACCAACTACCATCAGCAACACTAACATGTACTGCAACATAAGAGCTATTGCTACCCTAGGGTGCAACCTGTAGATGGTGGTGGTGGTGGTGGGGGGGAGGGGTGACTGACCTGCATGTCTCTGAGCACTGGGTGATCCTCCACATTGGGGAACAGAACCTTCATTGTGTATGCCCTATAGTCCAGGAACGGAATGCCACCTGCTGTCATGTCGCTCGTGAGGTCAGTCATCTCAGTTTGAAGCTCAGCAAATGCTGAAAAAGAGAAAACAATGATACTACAGCCAAGCTGAAAAAAAAAAAATGAAAATAGAGGAAAGGTGGGCAATAAGGGGAAACAAACACGAAGCATTACTAAAACAAGATGTGGGGAGCATAAACAAACTTTTTTTTTATTTACTGAACTGAATTTATTTCTCTCACCCCCTTTAAACATATTTATTTATTCTTGGCGTACCTTGTGCACAGTGCCAGAATAGGTACAGGAAATAAATGGAAACTGACACCATGGTGAAGCTCTAAGAAACGTGCGGAAAAGTTCAGGAGCCTTTTGGCAGGAAGAAATGCATGCACTGCGACCCTACTTGCAATAAACATTGTATGTTGCACTGGCTTGCATTGGGCACCCATCATGTAAAATGTAAGGAGGTTGCACATTGTATGCACAATAATAATAATAATAAAAAAAAAATTGCGCTATTCAGTCACACTAAAGTTCGAGTTGGTGCGGGCTGTGTAATTGTGGCATGGCTCTATGATATTTCTAACAGTGTTCCTATTATTTTGACCTCGATATGTTAAGCTTTAATGTGAGCGGTGATGTGCCTCCCCATGTAAAACATCGGATGTAAACTGCTTACGTAGAACTTCTGAATACTGCTACGCACAACTCCATGCTTGCCATGGATGCGTGTGCAGCACAAAGTGCAGTGAAGCTGACTTATGATGTAGATAAAGCACAAATTATAAAAGAATGAGGCTAAGGCTGTGCAGGGCAAGCAGTGGACAGACACAGGTTTCAGAAGTTAAAAAGGGGGAGAGGTCTAAGGTAGCACTGGCGGGGCAAAACGAGCGAGCTTGGAAATGCTTAGCAAAGAGGAGGAGAGGAAAGGAAAAAGACCGAGGGCATACACATATACTTAACCTACACTTTCGAGGGCATGATGCGACAACATTCAGATGAAAGGTGATTAAATGACAATGAAATGAACCAATAGCTCAGAAAAAAAATTTGTGAGAAGAGGCAAAATATTAAGGGATAAGGTGCTTGGTAGACCAGAAAAAAGCAACCAAAGCATTGAAGAAACAGTAGCATGTGTGCACACACATGCACAGAAAGAGAGGCACAGACAGAGAAAATGCAATTTTGATCCTTGACCCAAGGCATCAAACCCAGAAGTCACCGAGCTGGCTTTCTCTCTTCACTCCTTAAGGAGTGAAGATCTATGACTCACCTTCTTTGCATTCACTGGCCACCCTCAGCTCAAGCACGTCCATCTGCTCTTGCATGGTCTTGAGCACGCGGCTGCTTTCGGTGGACTTTCGTCGGTACGCAATGAGGATGACAAACACGATGACCACCAGCACGCCGACGCCCACGCTGACACCAATTATGGCTGGCACGGGCACCGCACTCTCGGGCCCCACTGGGATGTCGTAACTGAGGCGGCCAATTGTGAACTTGAGCTTGTCCCCAACCTCCACCTGGTTCACAAGGAAAGAGAAAGGTAGCACTGATCAGACTCGGGGTGCCCCTGAGAGCAGCAGGCATGATACTACACTGATTTCTAAAATCACGGTGATCTATGGTAGAAAGATCTAAGGAACTGCAACATCTCACAGGCAATCTGTTTCTCAAAAACTTAAGGGGGGGGGGGGGGGGGGGGGGAAGACAGTAATGATTTGACAAGAGCACTCTGGAAAGACTTTCCCAAAAGATCTTTGTACAGCTGCCCAAACCTTTAACTGCTGTGCGTGAGAGCAGCATTTTCTGCGCTCCTGCGTCTAGCAGGTTAACTCCTTTGTAGCGCTCAGAATCACAGAAAACTGCGGTCATCACGCATGCCAGTTAAAGATTTGGGCGGCTGTACATATAGCTGAGTGACAGCTATGACTGAAACTTAGCTAAGGCAAAGGAAACAAGAATGTTAACAAGTCCAATTATTATAGCAGCACTTGAAGGTAATAACAAAAAGAAAACGAGAATTGCAGCAAGTGCATCAGGCCGCACATATATATGTACAAAGGCAGCAATTCTTACATATACAAATACACACAAATAAATGGCTCTTGCTTTTAAACTCTGCTAAACAACGCAATGTCTCTGCCTAGTAAAGAGCAGAGACATTAGTCTGCCAACCAAGATCCGTATAACCCGTGCTATGGTTTTTCCAGTTGTGATGTATGGATGCGAGAGTTGGACTGTGAAAAAGGCTGACCGCCGAAGAATTGACGCGTTTGAATTGTGGTGCTGGCGAAGACTCTTAAGAGTTTCTTGGACTGCCAGAAGATCAAATCAGTCGATATTGTCGACCATAAACCCTGACTGCTCATTGGAGGGTCAAATTCTAAAGTTAAAGCTCAGCTACTTTGGTCATCTGATGAGAAGAGAGGAGTCGCTGGAGAAAGATTTGATGTTGGGAAAGGTTGAGGGTCGCCGGAGAAGGGGTAGGCAGCGAACGCGATGGTTAGATGGCATTCTCGAGGCATTGCAGATGAAGCTATGTGATGTTAAGAAGATAGTGAGAGACCGGAAAGCGTGGCGTGACATGGTCCATAGGGTCACGAAGAGTCGGACACGACTGAACGCCTGAACTGAACTGAAACAACGCAAAACAAAAAATTATTTTAAAGTTATTTAAAAAAAAGGTATGCATCCATTTGGTCACCTAGCTTCTTGCAAAATATTCGGAGCAATCAACTCCTATTCATTTAGGTCAGTAAAAACTGCTAACTAAAAAAAAAAAATGAATAGAAATGAGAAAACAGTAGTACTAGACGTGGTCCAGCTTTGCTGGCCTTTTTTTCCGGATAACAATAGCACTCCCTTCTTTTTCTGAAACTGCTCAAGTAGCAGCAACTGTGAGATAATGGAGGACAGGCACTGCCCCTCCAAGTGCTCATATGTTGAACGCATTTCTGGCTACAGCACGTGGAAACCCTGAACTGGAGCCAAGCAGAAAGACACAACGTCCGTAAGGGGAGTGTGCAATGGCCGCCAACATACACTGAAGAGCTTGTTTGTCACCAATAACCTGCTCCGCCTCTTTCAAGACGCTATACTCAGCAGAAGCGATACCCTGTGCTGTTATCAGACAATTGTAAGAGCCATATCGTCATAGTACTCGAAATACAGGCCAAGGGGACTTGTTCGGCGGCAGAGGCAAGTTGTTGATCATGGCTGTGCGCACGCACTGGTGAGCTCCATTTCTAAATCTTCAGAATGGGCTAATGTGCTTGGGGAATTCCGGCCACTTATAAGGACCACTAAAGGACAGTGAAAAAAAAATGAACGGGGTGAGTGCAAGTTCTGAACCTTTCCTTAGAAAGATGCTCGCTGAAGTTGCCAAGCTTTAACCACCGACAGAGACAGTTATATATTTGCTTTACCATGCAAGATTATCCACGCATAAGAATATACTGATTTGGGAAGCCGTAAAGCATATTCGAAAACAGCCAGACCAGTTTAAGGTAGTAGAACACCTTTGCTGTGGTTCTTTTCCCTGACTTATAAAAAAAAGCCTGTAAACTGCTAAAAAAAGAAAAGAAATGAACAAGATTCACAGCTGCATGACAGGATTACAGTGTTCGCAGGTACGGCTTCATGAAACGAAGTCCATGCAGCTGTTCTGAGCACGTGAAAAAGGCTTAATGTAAGGCTGCAAAAAACAAAATGCTGCACTATTTTAAGATTCATATTTGTCTATATGACAAGCAGAAACACGCTCCTTGTATGGCCATTATAATTCCAATGACAGCAGATAGAAAAAAAAAAAAAAAGGCGAGATGTGATGGAAGCCCCAGTGTACATGCATGTATAGCTGCAGAGCATTGTTGTGAACTTCGAAATTGGCTTGTATTGCTTGATTATTCGGCTCTAAGGAAAGAGGGACTGCTTTCATTGCATCCGCAATTCTCACAATGTCATCAATAATAGAATTTTACTGATAACAAAAATTGGAAAAATCTTTTCCGTGTTTTTTTTTTTTTTTCAACTACGATGAAAAGAGAAAAAGAGAGCGAGTAAGCAGGAGCTGTGCTTCACACCTTCCACTACATTATGCTTACGAAAGCTACAAGCACATGGTGCCACAATCACTAGCAGTCCCGAGGGAAAGGAAATGAAAAATTTAGGGGATACTCGAGCTCTACCTAGAAGGGTACAATGAATGACTCCCATCTGCAGCTCCTCATTTGCACACATGCACTCGCTTAAATCACTAAGCCTTTAATTTGAGTCTCCATTACTTCGCACATGCTCATCAATGTAAAACCATAAGCTGCCACCCTACACAGATAGAACGCCCTGGTTTAACCAAGCCGTACGAAGATGTCTGCGCAGCCTAGGAGTTGCGTGTCTGACTCAAGATCCAAGGGCCAAATCAAATTCAGTTTATTTCCCGTCTCAATACACACATGGAGGGCTTGTAGAAAAAAATCTATCTGTGGGCAGCTGGAAAAGTCTACAAACCTAATGTTCACCAAGGTGGCAACAATTTTGTCTGTACAATTTTGAAAACAAATACAACAAAGAATTACCAGAATACACAAAACAGCTATATGTACAACATAGGTAACTTAAGCAGTGTTATTAGTAATTATACATATATTGTGGACCTATTCATTCCAGCTGGAACCGTGTAATAAAGGCATTCTTTCTCGAGTTGCCGAGACTGCTTACAACAAATAAAACAATCTCGATTTCCAAAGTGACACTAAGGCAATAATCTCGATTTCCAAAGTGACACTAAGGCAATAATTTACAAAGATCATATGCTGTAATCAATAAAGATAATTACTAGGGTCTAGGTGCAATGAATTATATGCATATTAAAGACTTAATTGTATACCATCACCGCTGTGTAAAAACGGCAACTTTAAATGGCATTTAGCACCATTGATTTGGGCTATTCTTTTTTAAGACATAATTAACATGATTGCCCCATGACATACTTAAGACATTACACTGATGGATAAGTTCATGAACATTCTCACCACAGAAAAAAGACAGTTGTATGATCTACACAGATGACTACCGCATTATGGCTAATGTGTACACTATCATTTAAATAAATTATGAAGAGCAAAGACCCTAGAGTACAGCCTTGAGAAACGCCGCATAAGAGAGGCTTTGGTGCATACTGTAAGCCAGTTAAAAGCCAGAAAAGTGAAAATAACATTTATTCTCTTTCTTACAAGGATTTGAAGTTTCACTCTGTTAACAGGGGTTAGCAGCTCTTCTTTTGTACTGTCCAGCATTTTTCTTTTGCTGCCTTTTATATTACTATGAAGGTTCGCTTGTGTATGCATTGATCTTGTAGACTGATGCTAACAGTATATTCTATTACTAAAATGGTGCTGGCAGGTTAAATTCCATCAGAAAGGAGTCGCCCGGGCTGGAAGCGCCTGCCAACTTGACCATGTCATGTGGTTTTGTGGTGTCATGCAACACTGTGAACAATCAGAGCCCAGCCATGTCATCCGGCAACTACCTGGAATGAATGCTTGCCATTTTTCTTTTACAACTCTGAGGTCTGCTTTTCTGGAGAACAGAGCCTTTAATGCTGCAGTGTAAAAATTTAAAATTTATTTTCTTACTAATGCGCTGGTGACAGCTAGGCTAACATGTTTTGGCACTGTGTTCATCAAAGTCTGTATGTCGAAGGTGCACAGTGTTAATAAGAGTAGATATGGTGCCAATGGACAAGACTACTGAAGGAATGCACATGCCTTTTTTCATAGAATAACTGCCTTCTTCTTGCATCGCTAAGAGTGCCTATGTTTAATAGCTTTGTTATCCTATTCCTTTCTCATAAAAATCCATGCATACTATAAAAGACACCGATTAGGGCACTGAGGGTGGAGTCCTAAACAGTGACTAACTTTTACACTTTTCTTGAAGTCATTATGAAATGGACATCTGAAGTGATAACATGGCAAGAATGCCACCTAAAATATAGTTGTTACTGTTATATATCATAACCGGCAACAGAGTGAAACTATGCTTCTTATAAATACACAACATATGTGTTTCTGGATATCAAAAGTTTTATTTCCTCGTAAAGTAAAAAAAAAAAATGAGTGAAAGGTTTCGATGCATTTCAGTAGTTTTTATTACAGTGCCTCAACAGCCTGCCTTTGTGTAATGCAGCCTGTCGTAGCTATTGTGTGCCACAGCCTACACAACCAGTTCATCGTAGTGGCACAGAGCTTGACATGTTACTCATTAGTATACTTAGCACGAAACATGTGGAAAGATTAGGAGTCAGTAAAGCCTCAAGCACAACCAATGCAAGCAAACCTATCTGATCCCAAACAGAACTGGTTTTTCAATGCTCTTTCTGGCCACTGATGTCAAGTTGCATCCAAAAGTCCATTATTTTTATTCTCCTTAAAGAAAACTGCATGAATGGTAAATTAAACTTTTTTTTTTTGCCAATTTCCTCGTTGCAACCTCCAGGCAAAGAAGCCTACTTGTACTCAAGAAGCGGACGTTACTTGACAAATACTTACTTTATTGTTTGACTGATTTGATTTCAAGGTTTGTTTCTTACAGCCCAGAAGCAGGAAGACTGCTTTTACAGCTCAAATGTGGTATGACAGCACTTGGCACCATGAGACAAGTTTCACGAAGATGTGTGTCCCATTACTGCTTTCTCATGAAGGCAGTGCCCAACATTTCCCAACTGGGCTTTGAATAAGCCATTTCTCAACTGCGCTAGTGCTAGAGCCCCCATTCACCAGTTTCACCGTCTGCCTGAAGCCGTTGCCAACTTAACCTTGGGAAGCACTGCTGAGACGGGAGTCGAACCCACCGGGGTGGCCCCCACTCATCGACTTTGCTAATGACTGTCTAATCAGGCCGTGAAGTTGACAGGCGCTACCGACTCAAGCGGTACTTTTGAGATTGAAATAGAACCCACCAGGACCATTCTATCCCAAGTGATAAATGCTACTCCCAGATCACACAGACACGTTCATAAGGCTTAGTTAGGCTTTATTTCTATGCCAGGTGGTCTTTCACATAAAGTGGCAAATCACACCTATATGCTGATGAGTATGTGCGACCAAAAACCAAAACCGAAGAACTAGAACACCTAATCTGCATTTTTACTAACCACGCTAAATTGGCCACTTTTTCTTTTTGCCCTTCA
The DNA here is from genome assembly GCF_055883805.1 of Amblyomma maculatum. Lineage (NCBI taxonomy): Eukaryota > Metazoa > Arthropoda > Arachnida > Ixodida > Ixodidae > Amblyomma > Amblyomma maculatum. The sequence goes on from NC_139344.1 coordinate 339,231,565, forward strand.
TAACTTGTCACAGTAGCACCCTTTAGCTCAAATATGAAGAGATTTTAAAATAATTCCTTTTGAGAGTGTGTTTCTGAACTTGTATTTTATGCCTTGTAGGCTTTTGCCGTACAAATAAATATATATGCTATATATATATATATATATATATATTTGCTCTGGAGTGTTGTGTTCCTGTGGGCTGCTTCCACAGTTCGAAAGATGCAGTAAAACTGCAAGCTCTGACCATCACAATGCAAGGTATAATGTTACGTCCTGTCCCTCAATAGTTTTTCTATTGCCATTCATGTCACCTCGGCTCCTCAACCTACTAAGAGCTAGTAACTCCAAGACAAAAAAAGCATGGTGACACATTTTCTATTTGGTTCTTTTTACGAACAGTTTATACAATTCAATAACCCCAAAAAAAGAAGGCTAATAATGATGCTCTATAAAGATTTCCAAATTTCTGAAATGTACCAGTACAAAGGCACCCATGTACCTCTGTATTCAAATAAGCCTGTAGCTATCATGAAACTGACTGGAAACATTTAGCACGGTGATGTTTAGCAGAGCTGATGTTGACATAGCAGCCAAATACCGGTGACTGGCTGGTCCCATTGACTTTTTGCACATAGGTTAATGGACTATTGAATGGTAGCTAGAGATCCAGTGGTGATGATATGGAACTTCCATTTGAAGAGGGAAAACCTCAAGCTTGCAATGGCGTAAGTCTTTGAGAATGCTTGTAAAAAGACTCTAAACTCACCCCTTGACATCTTACATCTATGCTGACTTGTTCGGCATGAAGTGGTGGTTAACTATATTGCAGAAAAATCTCTAGGTCAAGAGAGGATACTTTTCTGCCACCCATTTCAAACTTGTGGCACTGGTAATGATGTTGAAATCATAAGTCGAAGCCAGCTGGAAGTCAGTACTAGCAATGCAGTCTAGCCTGAGAGATCCACTTTCAGCACAAAAGCACTCAATGTCATCACAGTCCACTAGTGAAAATGGCATGTGGTGGTAACAACAAAGTAGTATTTCACTGTTTGACCCTTTCAGAAAGCCTCGATTTGTCTTCAGGGTCTCATTAGATTTCATGTCTTGATGATATTGCAACCCAAGAGAGCCGTGACTGAGCGGAAATAAACTTTCCTGCTCAATATGCATGTAACACTAATGAACAGTGCTGTGATGCTCACGAAGTGCAAAAGCCATCAATGTTAACTATAAACTGGATGTGGATGCATTCCTGTGGAAATTGGCACTATAACTTCAGCAGCTGGACACAATCATTGTTTACTTGCATTTTATTGCTGGCAAAAATGGAGAGAGAGAGAGAGAACCAAGGAGTATGAAGCAATTAAAAATATAAGAGAACAGAGATAGTGATAAACAAAAACTGATGACATATCATAACATCATCTTACCTTGTAAAGTAAAGATTTCAGACATAATTATATATTGCACCTCCTTGGGTTTAGGCTTCTCATTGACACTTGCCAACTTCCTCACTGTTGATTACAAAAATTTGTTGACCTTCACTTGACCTTGAAGACTTTTACTTGGTAATCTGGCAGTGCAGATGCTGTGTGGTTGACTCTCTTTGTTCAGAACACTTGCCTCATGTTGGTTAGTAAATTTTTCCCGAGTTTGCTCCGACTTTGATCCCACAAATTTTGTCCATCATGGAGATAAGGCGACCAGCAAAGGTCCTTTGCTGCTGGTCTGCCCCACACAGGCCGAAGAAAATATGTTTGATGGCTACAGAGATGCCCTCCAACCACAACATGTGTTAAGAGGTGCTGTCCTCAAGGAATTTTGGGGACACAAACAAGTGTGACCATGCGCTAGAGTCTGGACAAAAAGCTAATGCTTTAAAAAGATACCTGAAAAATGTTTAGCATGTACTATATATAGGCACTACTGCCTGCAGTTAGCATATCTTCTAGCTGCTTCACCCCTATTCAGCAGTGACGGCAGGCAAGGGGGTGGGGCAAGTGTGGTCGTAGCGCAGCCAACCGAGCATGGTCTCGAAATTGCCGCACGCCACCTGAAACAACATTGGCCGCCGTCTGTCAAAGGTGCGCTCTTTCTGTCAAATATTTTCTGAAGACCTCTGGATTCAGACCTGGGCTTTAGCAAAAAACACAGAAGCTATTCAAATGAATATTGACCCCAAATGGAAAGAATAATAAAATAAATGTCGATGAAAATGAAAGTGTAGAAAAATGTCAGAACACAATACAAAGAAATGAAGACAGCATTCAAAAGGCTGGACACATGCAAGGACAGTCCAGTGCACATAAGTACGGCAAAGGCAAAAGAAAGCATGCATAATTAAAAATACATTGAAACCCTAAATACATGACCCCGTCTCGTGCAACGTTCATGAAAAAGCAATGTGCATCTCAGAGAGCATAGACATTATGCGCAGGCTGCTTTAGTCTCTAGAGGAAAGCATGCGAGAATTCTGGAAGTGAGAGAAAGACAACAATAAAGAGCAAAGTATATATTCAGCCTATTTCAAGCCCATTACTGAATATATGCAAGCACCTCAATTACCAGAAGAGAGTAGGTGATATGCAATGACAGAGAATTAGCTGCAACAGTGAGGAAAATTGTACTAAGTGGCATATATTAGACATGCAAAATATGGTAGTCAACTTTACGACACAAACACAAGAAAATTGCAGGAAACTGCCACATGTGAAAACGCCACTTTTCGGGAACACTACAGCTAGTAGCCGATACAGTGAAAGCTCGCTGACACGAACCTACGTGACACAAGTGCTTGCTTCTCGAAATTGAGAAACAAAACGACCAGCGCAAAATGACTGACCATTTAAAATTTCGGAACGCTGTAATATAAATAAAATCGGTGCCAAGTACGTTTCATTTGAGACCTATTGGAGCCTGTTCTGGATATAGCGATTTTCAGATGTTATGTTTCAATTTTCAGAGCCCTCGAGGATAGTATCAACGAGATTCTGCTGTAATAAAATGTGAGCGGTTTCTCCAGCTCTTGTATGGAGCCAACTGCTTCAGTTCTTGCTGGGAACCGTTTGCTGCACTGTGGACAAGGAAGCCACAGTGGTCACGAAACATCCGAGTTTTTCCTTCAAAAGCAACTCCAGCACTTTTTTTTTCTTCACCTTTTCAGATTTTGCTGAAACTTTCACGATACACTCTCCTCACTTTTTCGGTCATGAGTGCAAATTATTAATGGTTCGAGGTTACACTTCAGCGCAAGTAAATTTGATACTCGCTATAGCAAAATCGAATATAGTAAAGTGAAACTTAAGAACCAGTTCACCTTCCATAGGTGACTTTACATTTTCCGCCTTTATAGTCAAACATTTTTTACAAAAATTAGTCATAGTAAAGTGCATCTGGCTGCAGTGATGCATTTCGCATAAAACGACATCGCTGCATGCGCACAGCCAAGGATCATAAGACAAATTTAATTTTTTTTTCTTTTTTTTTTCATCTTTACCACCAGGCTTACCAACTCTGAGAACAAGCCAACTTTATGTGGGCCTTGCAGTCATGAGGCAAAGCGTGCAGTACGTAGGAAAAACAATAAAGCTGGCTACAAACGTGGTGCAGTCCATTCAGAAATTAAAAGAAAATAAAAGTGCAGAAAGAAAAAAAGAAGAGAACAAATCTGTGCAGCGTGAAGAACAAGGCAGCAGTGGAAAGAAGTGCAGGTACGGCGTGTGTGGTTTTGCCGCGCTTGAAGATGTAAACAAAAACTCTTATAATCGAGAAAAAGAAAATCGCACGAAGAGACAATAAGAGAATAAGTGTTATCTTTTTTTAAAATAAAGCAATGAGATGTGTTTAGCAAGTACCCATTTATTTACCAGGCAGCATCTTCAAGACCATGTCTTTACCAACAAAAGATATAGTAAAGATCCCGATATTGAAGTAAAGATTTTTTCTGGTCCGGTTGACTTTATTATAGAGGGGTTCTACTCCTTTCCCATTTCGTGGCCTCAATTTAGAAAACTTCTATAAGCAACCTTCAGTACTGGATGCATAGTTATTTATATTCCCTCTGCATTTGTTGGAGGACAAAATCTTTAGCTTGCTTTTTTGATCATTTCAAGCAAATAGTGATCCAAGCTGTTGCTTACAATCACCAATTTAGCTGGTCAATGTGCACATGCCGTATCCATGGCGTCATTGGTTGGCATGTTATGACGTCAGAGGTTACGCAAAACCTACTTTCAGTTTCCTGGTTTTTTTTCTTGTGCTTTTAAAACGCTTCTATGTAGTATTTTAAAACAGGACTTTCTTATAACGAAGAAAAGTAACTTGAAAAGAATGTGATATGATTATGCACTCAAAATAAAATTTTAAAAATCCCTATGTTGCCCTTTAAACATGGTCAGTGACCTATGAACTTGACCGACCAACAAGTTAGCACCTTGCGTTTTGCTAGTCTTGTGACTCTGTAGTTCTATATTTGTTCTGCTTTCAAGTATATTTGTTCCCTGTGTACAACCGCAGCAAGGTGTGCACGCACGCACGCACGCACGCACGCACGCACGCACGCACGCACGCACGCACGCACGCACGCACGCACGCACGCACGCACACACACACACACACACACACACACACACACACACACACACACACACACACACACACACACACACACACACACACACACACACACACACACACACACACACACACACAAAATTGGAATGTCGCAAGAGACAATAGAAACAAGAGACACAGGAGAAAAAAATTGAGGGAGCAGAAACACATACCACAACTTGTGGGATCTGGTTTCGGTCGGCGTTCCCGTTCCGGTCCTGGGCTGGCGGCTGGTCCGTCGGCGGACGGCAGGTGAGCTGCACCCGCGACAGCGAAGTCACATTACAGATGCTGGTCCCAATGCGCACAATCACGTCAGACTCCTGGCATGCCCGATCCAGGTTGTTGCCCTGCAATAGGCAAGAAGGCAAGAGTGTGAGCGGCAAATTATCACAGGCAAACTATCATCCATCAATGCTTTTACTATTTTCCTCCAAAGGAGAGCAACTGTGCTAGGCGTCCCGAGCCATGGACTGAAGATGCCATAATCATAAGCTGTAATTTAAAGGAACAGCTCGCTAAAATGTACATATAAATTATGAGCTGTAAAATATTTTGAACAGTTCTTCCTCACATATTTTCGACAAAAAGACAGTCTTGTCTCAAATCGCTTCCTTTTGCCTTAGATCGCAGATTGCAATCATCAGCCCCGACAGTTTTTATTCTTGTTAGCTTGTAGAACAGCAGGCTTTGAGAGTTTTAGAAGTCTATTGAACTAGTTATGTGAAGAGCCTTCATTAGTAGCAGATGTTGGAGACTGTGTTGCGCATTAACGAGCGGAAGTATGTTCTAGTTTCAGTCTCAAATCACCTTTGCCACCGTGAGACAGGGCTGACGTCGCTTCCACGCATTGTACAAAATGCAAAACGTTCTCGATGTCACAAGCACAGAAATTTAAAAGTACACGACCGGAAAACTTCTGCAAATATCTCTTCTTGGTGGCTTTGATAGTGCCATGACTTCAAGCATATAGGCATTAAAACTTTCCACTGCACACAAGTGGCCTAGCTAACCCTAAACAGACTAACAAGAAGCTGCGACAGCAAAACATGAAATGTAACAAGCCGCAGCTACTTTGGCTTGAGCTTGGTTTGGCTTCAGGCAGCACCTTAGCTGATGATGCAACTTTTCGGGCGACATAATGCAGTGGTTGTAAAATCGGAGAGTTCAGTTAAAATTCGGGGGTGTCAGCCGGTATGCTGTTATTTGTTCTCTGCTTTACATGCCCTGCCCATGTCCATAGTTTTCCCTTGCCCTTTACCATGATATCAACAATTTAAGTCGTTCCCCAATCCAAGCTGCTCAATTTTCGTTGTTCCCCAGCATTCTCCATTCCACTGATAGCTGTGAAGTCCGGAATTTCTTTTTTCTTGAAAAGGGACGTGGCTCAATGACCATCAGTGAAAACCACATCCCGTCCAACGTTGTGCTCCATACTCACGTTAATGGTGAGGTAGTCACTCTTGTAGTACTTGATCTGGTCCTTCTCGGTGAAAGGAAAATACTCGGGGTCCGGGAACATCTGGAAAGGTGGGAAGCCCTTGCTGGACCACAGATTGCGCACTTGCTCGACGGCATCCATGCGGAATCCATACTCCAGTTCCACCGGAACGTCTGGGTTTCCCCCAAACTGCAGCTTTTCCCGTGGCACCGATGGGCTCTTGCACTTCATCTGCAGGGCTGAGTCTGGGATGCATCTCTGCATTGCATTTATCACAAGTCAGTCAGCTGAAAGCTGCCTACTATAGCATCGTTATCATTCCAAAAGTAGGCTAATCAGCCTTTTACAAAGGTACACGAGTCAACTTGAAGATACTGCTACCGATACTTTGTCATGTGCACACTACAAGTCATTGGCATGCAGCTCTGCTGGTTGCTCTTTTGAAGGTTTTTTTTTTTAACCTCTTGTACTTCAAGCACATAAACTTTAATCTAATTGAATTCGACTCGATTGAAGAAGCTAATAGCAGATTACTAAAATAAGCATAAATTTTTGTACGAAGCCTGCATTTAAAGTATAGGTGTCCAGAACCCTCTAAACAAGTCAGATCTACCAACTAGCTTGGCTTATAGGCCACAGCTATTTCAACACTTCCTCAAGATGAATTAGCTTTGTCACTATGACAACTGTATACTCCGCAAGAATCATTCATAGTATTCGCACTTCTGTCCCTACTACCCGCCACGCCCCCATTCACCCAAAAGGATTGACAAGATCTTACATAAAATATTGTCTTGATCAAGAAAATTAAACTTTCTTTGTCAAACAAAAACATTTTGCAAGGTTTGGCCATGTACAATAAAAGAAAATTCAGTGCAGACACAAAACTGAACGGATAAGGTAAGAGTAACTTGAACAGGCAACTCACACTGTAGTGTTCCTCGCCGTCGAGAGTGATGTACATCATCGGCTCCTGAACTGCGTTTAGGTTTCGCCCCTTGACAGTCACCGTGATGCCTCCACTGTGTAACAAGAGACGCACACATTGTGAACACTGCAGTAATCCTAGTACAGTCAACCTCAAAAACCAAACCATCCTCAACAAACAAAGATCTCGTTAAGAAACCGCTTTAAACAGTCAATCAACCATCTACATTCTAAATCTATGCTATTTTGCTATAAGGCATGCCAGAGTAACAGCAGCGTGTTAATTTTGGCCACTTCGTTAAAGTGTGTCATAATATTGGCTATTTACAGCTTGTCTCAGTCACTGCAGCTGTCACACAGAAGCAACTGTATCCAGTTAATTATGGCAAGGTGCAAAATGGTGCAGCTTTTTAATGAGCAATGAAACTACACTTAATATGTTCAAGTAAATAAGTCATGATTAGCAGCACCTCCTAAAGAAATATAGAGGCCAATGCATGTCGCAATCTGAAGCCCAAAAGGACAAACCAAAAGCACAATAAAATGAACACACGGGCTTGCTTGCAGCAAGTTTCTCACCTCGGTATCCCTCGTGGGACACTGGAGTGCCTGGCTGAGCCAGACTCCACTTTCTCAATTTCGGGGTCCTCAACGTAGAGGTAGATGTAGTCCTCAAAGAGGCGCAGCCCTTTGTCAAACTTGACCCGAACTTTGCCCTCGTTGAACGTTGTAGATGCACTCGTGTTGCAGCTGACCACGTTCGGCTCCCGCCTGCGAAGGCACAAAAGCTCCACATCAGCTCAAGACAAAAAGAAGGAGGAGGCAGCAAATACAGGCGTAGAAAAACCTCCTTGGCATTACAGGATGCTCCTGCAGCAACTGTTACAACACATATCAGAACAAAGCAGGCAGCAAAAATTCAAGGCTTCTTCAACAAGCTTCAGCATTTTGCAGCTATATGGTGCTACGATGGCAGCTGCGCAAAAGGTGTTACGGGTGCCTTTTAAACGACATTTGATCGCGTGACAATCAACTGTGATTAGCAGCAGTCTCCACGGCACTCACGTGATGATCTGGCAGGGCATTCCCCCAACAAACGCTTCCGCATGACTGCCAGCGTCCATGTGCAGACCCCAGATGAGCAGCCTTGTACCCCCAGACTTCGGCCCCTTGCTCGGATTTATCGAGGTGATTCGTGGGTTCTGTGGAGGAAAGAGAGCACCAAGGTTGAAAGCAGGCAACAAGGAGCTAAATTCGCTCTGCTTAAAGAAAACAGGCACTGACCACGAAGGAGTAGTTCTGCTTTGACTTGGCCGTGTAGTCGTTGAGGACCTTGACGATGACGGGCCCCGAAATGGTACCACTCGGGGGGCTCGTTGTCAGGTTACGGGGGCTCTCGATCTCACACACAATTCTGCAGAGGGTGGAATAGACAAACACGCCACAAATCAGCCAATGAGCCTTTACAGATTGCCAAACACAGGGCTAGTGTTCAGCCCAGGTGTGCCACATGCTATGGCTTGAGTTTTCCTATGGTGTAGTTATTGCACGGGTGATGCATAGCCTCGAATGATTTAACCATATGACAATAAAGCATCGATAATTCAAACTCGCAATGGGAATCTGACCAGTTAATTTGAAAGCAATGGCCTGCAGCAGTCAGGGTCATCCGAAAATTTCGGGTGCTATGCAGAATGACCTGCCTCAATTTTGCCGCGAACCAATGAAAAGACAGCTCCTCAAAACTATAAAATGGCGTCGCAAAGCTTGGCATGCCATCGCACCCCAGCCATGAAGGTGCCGTACAAATCAAAATAGCACTCTGGCATGGCTTACGGACTGCTGAAGTGCGCGAGTGCAAAAGAGATGGCGTTCACTGCAATACAGTCATGGATACCAATTTCAAGATAATGCTGATGCTGATCACAAAGTAATGCTGATAATATAACGCCTGAAACTGAATGGCTGTGCATATTTTCCACAAGCCATTTAGGCCCCTGCCAAGTGTAGAAGGCAGGGTAAAAGGCCATTTTATGTTTCATCATTTCATCTTTACTGGCAATGTAACATGTTTATAATTTACTGCTTTAAGGAGTGATTGTACCGCTATACAAGGCTGCAAGAAGCTGCTTACGCCACAAGGTTACCATCGCAATACTTAGCACCTTGGATATTCTTGGCCCCTATTATTACACTGAATGAAGGGAGGTAAAATCTATTTTTCTTTTGCATTATTCATTGGCCAATGAGAATGGCAGTGTGGATATATGCTACGAAATTGATGCAGATGCAAAGCTAGTTGTTGCTCAAACTGGCTAAACTAGGTGTCACTCAAAAAGAATGCGAACATGAACAATAGTCGAGAAGGTGCCATCATTGAAAAACATGGTGCTCTAGCCAGCATTGTCAAACTCTGCCAGGCAAACGCATCTTTCATTAATGCGTGATTCCTTCAGGCAAATGACAATGCTACGCAATGTCAAACTAGTACTGCAGTGATCTGACTGTTATCAGTTTGCCACTAAGTACACAAAGCATGCGTTAAGAACAGCAGTGACATGGGCTCTGACATCAGACAAGAGAATCCAAACAAAAATGGTTGGAAAAGCTTTGAAATAGTCCCTTTCCTGCTATAATCGGCAACCACAGATGAAATTGTGCAGAAACAGTGCGAAAATGTTATGAGTTACAAATTTATGCTGCCCACCATCTGTGGGTTATCACAATTTAATGAGAAAGTTGCTAGTTAAAACAAACCTTTCTTAGGCTAGAAAAGCCTCAAATCTAAATAAAAACAACAAAAACAAAAGAACCCAAAACAGCCATAGCAGAAACTTCTGCTATGAAGACTGGATGCAGTGATCCTTGATGTCCTTCTTACCTATAATCTTCAATACTCGCTGGTTATGACAGAAAATAAAACGGGACAAAGGGAAATAGGCTCCCTTGAGAAGCACCTAAGACTCGAAAGAACGTTTTGTTGGGCTAGTTGGTGACAGTTCATCGTACGATCAAGGCGCGAAAACACACACACGGACACAATAAAGGTAACGGGACAGCGCTCGTCCAGTTACCTTTCTTGTGTCCGTGTGTGTTTTCGCGCCTTGAACTTTCCACCTAAGACTCACCTAGTAGTCTTGACATACAAGTCCTTGTGGGGGATGCAGGGAATTTGGGCCAAGGAGACTCCATTCACTTCCTTGGACACGTGGATGCCGTTCTGGATATCCTGGAAGACGCGTCCCAGATTGTAGCCCTCAATGGTGATGTTGGTGCCACCTTCCCAGGGTCCAGACGTTGGGTAGATCTGCAAGCAGAAAACGGCCTCAGCATTTAATGCCGAAAATTTCTCACAATCTTTTCTTCGCTACAGTTTTAGCCTTGCACCTCAGCTACAAATGGTGAGCTTTGTTCCTTAGACATTTTTAACTAATTTGCTTTACTATGCCACCTCGATTTCATTGAATGTCATATACCTGTCTAGGTTCTAAATACAAGAGTCCTGTATAGACGGACTTGACAGCAACGGGTCGAGTCAGCGAGGTCACCCTCACTCGACCAGCTTGGTGTCTACATGAACTAGTTCCTAGCAAGCAAGTATAGCAGCGGCGCCTAGCGGTAAAAATCGTAGTTATTCGCGAGCTTCCTGCTTGCTTTTTACTATCGAGAGCTTCGATTATTATTTTTTATTGTTGATGAGGCCTAAAAAGCATTCAACTTCGCTAACGATCTTAGCCGCACCGGAAGCTTTTTGATCCCAGAGTTCTCCATAACTCGACTCCATGACTAGACAGCATCTATATGCTTCTAGACAAGTGGGTCAAGAGAGTTAACTCGACCCGCTCTGCTGCCTCCTTTACTCGATCCAACTCTGTCGACTTCATGTATACAGGGCTTTGGAGCACAGGAGCTTCCAGGATAAATGGCAGTCCAGGAGACATCAATCGATCTTCGTCAAAGCTCTCTTGAATATTTTTGCTTTTCTGTGCATTTCGAAAATTTCAGCAAAAGACTTGACACAACGCTTGCACTGTCGTGCAAGAGACCAACCAACTAGCCCAATTTGAAACTATTTCAAAGCCCTTTGTCTCCGGAGCCAGGACATTCTGTCAGCTTTTGCAGCAAGCGACCGCCACGAAAAATGTGAAAGCATAGGAGGAAAGCTGCAATTCGTCTTCACAACTGCTTATGATCATACTGCATGTTTTCCTTTTACTAGCTCATAAAGTCATGAGCATGGTTTCACTTGTCTGCTTGTGTGGTTCATGCAGGGTATATGTGGTTGCGTGCCAGGAAAGAGTGTTGCACAAAAATGCTTTAAGTGACAGCATGCAATAAGTAGCTATATACAATGCTGAAAGCATGATATACGTCACACACAACTGTAATAGCCTGATATACATCCCTATTTAAATATTGCAACAAGATTTATCACTTCACTATTTTAAAATAATAGTAGTGATAAAACTCTTGCACATGTTAACTGAAGAAATCAACAAAATGCACTTCAAAAGAGAAAGTATTGGCATAAAAAAATAAAATAAATAAAATTATGGCATCCATACTGCTTGCTGTATATGGCCACAAAATGTCAAAGCAGACAGATGGAGGCTGGCTATGAATTGCTGCTAGGTCATAATGTATGCATATTTAAATGCTCCCAACTCAAAAGAGGAAAAATACTGACAGATGATGTAGCCTGCATTGCTGCCGACTGCATTAAAAATGCCGCAGCATTACCCACAAACCAAATTCAATCGCCTCGCCTACCATATACACCTCGACACCTACCCTGGTCACTTGTGGATCGGGACAGGTCTGGGTGCGCTCGAGCCACTTGGTGGCGTGACCGTCACACTGGTCCTGCACCTTGCACGAGTTGCTCTGCTGGCACCAGCCGCACGCATACTTCTCGGGCAGCTCCAGACAGAGGCCGCAGTTCTCGGACATGTTCTCACACCGGTATACGAGGACTGCAAGAACATGTAAGTGAGTGCTCCCATGCTTTGTGTCACGTGCACTCTGTTCAGGCTTTCTCGTGGTGGAGCTACTCCAACTTTCTTTTAGCCAACGTTACTCCACACCACCATGCAAACTGCAGTAAACAGATGAAGACAGCCTCCTCGAGCTAACAGGGTCTATACTCATAAAAGTAAGCTTGTGAGAGTATGACAACTGCAGCCGGTTCAGTACACGATAAACGAGAAATGCCTTTGCAATGTAGTGGTACGGCTAGGTCCAGCACAGTCGTTCTTTTTCAACCAGGAATAACATCAGAACAGTGAACATTTTTTTTTTTATTTTATGTACACTCAATTACGCTAGCTAACAACAGAGTGAGTAAAAAAAAAGGAAGTCTCGCCCAAGCAGCACAAAGCTGCAGCAAGGATATCCTGATCACAACCACATCTAACAAAGGGAGACAAATTAACGCTGTGAAATTCAAGCTGTGACAGCTCACAACTATGTCTATGATTTGTATTTGATTTTCCTGTTTCCCTCCCCTCGGTCTCCATGTACTGTTCATATATCAAGCATGTGCGTACACATAGGGCTCAATAGTTGTTCATTTTTGACCTGCTATCGTTTTTTGCACCTACTATCAAGCAGAATTTTGTCCTCATGCCTGCTGCTGTGTTTCTCTTCTGGGTCATGCTAGTATAATCAGAACCCTTTTCCTTAAAGTAGCAGCTGTCAGCAGTATGCTCTCCCGAGTCTCATCCTTTTACAATCTCCTCATAACTGATGCACAAATGACAGTGTTCACATTGAAGATTGCAGTGATATAAGTGCACAAAATGCAGTCATAAATACAAGAAAAATCATGAGAACAGCTTTGTATCAACAGTGAAGGAACAAGAGAAAAAATCTATGAACACACCATGAATGTTCTCCGGGTTGTCCAGAGGTTTGTTGCCTTCCCAGATCACTGCAAATGCAGCAGTGATGTTTGGGGCCTGAGTGCCGTAGTTAAACTGCACAGAAAGATTAAAAAAAAAGAAAATAAAAATTTCAAACACCTAGGAAAGGACACTTTGCCGACACTCTCCAGCAACACTGGAAAAGGCACTTAACAGCGTCAAGGCAGAGAGGCTGCCTTAACAAAACACCAAGGCAGGTTGGGGTTACCTGCATGTTCTCGCAGTATATTGTGTCTCCCAGAAGCTGCGCATTCACTTGCTTCACTCTGCCTTCAATGTTGAACTGGCACACAAACCTCGTAGAGGCTATGAAAGGCTGAAAAGAACAAAATAGTCCACAAGAGAGGAATTGGCATTTTCTGAGGTGCCCACTGCGATAAAGCAGCATGCGAGCGCCCGTTAAGGGATGAGACCAGTCACTCACTTGAATGTTTTCGACCTTCACTTGGATGCGCTTGTTGATGCCCATTGGAACAAGAATCTCGGTGGCAATGCCTGTGGTGGCGTTGATCCGTGGACAGAACCCTGGTCCTGACCGAATGCTTGGCCCAACACTCTGCAGTTTTTCAAGGTGAAACGCGGGGAGGGGTAAAAGGGAGAAACTAAGGCTTAATGAAAGCGAAAAATAATAAGGGGGACACTTAAGCACTGCCTTAAGATTTGACACGATGCACGCCTGTGATCTCTACTTACATGCATACACACTAGAGCAAGCAGTCGCAAAGTACTAGTTTATGTGAGAAACCACACTACACACATACAAACCACCGCTTATTACAAATGTATTTTACGAGCCTTACAAGTGCATCTTACATGCCCTATTTGGCACGACGTGTGTGGCTCGAAATCAAAGAATTTGGGTTCGAATCATGCTAACCCAAGCAAAGGTCAATTACTTTATAAAGGTTGATGACTTTAGGCACGTGGCAACCTCAAAGTCACAATTTATGTCAACATTTAATCAATTTCATTCTAAGCATGACATCACGTTGAGCATGAGCATTGTGGAGAGTTTGAAATTTCTATGCGAGTTCACATGGCTGTGATCACTCTCCTATCGACCAATATTGATTTATCACTCACAGCCAATTGCGCTGACATTGGCTTTTCTGCGACACAGAACTCTTACATTATTCCATAATAAACATCCTTCATAAACAACTATGTGACCACTACTAGAAACATCACTGTTAACCCTTTGAGGCACGAATTAAGATCCAGCAGAGGGAAATTTTTTTATATTTTCAAGCAGCATGCCAGCATTGCATACACAACCAGCCAACATTCACCGCTGATTAATAGGTGCAGGCTCTTTATGTGCGCTTATTGCGGCTGCCCACTATTTTCATGGTCAAAAATTACAAGTCCTATGACTCACCGAGACGCCTGTGACGAGTATGTCGTTGCGGCAGTTTTCTCCCGTGTCATGGGTGCAGCGATGCCTACCCACGCACCAGTCGCAAGGAAAGGAGCTGGACACGCACTCTGTGCACCTGTACACATCACAAATAACAGCAGCATGACGTCACGACTGGAAGAACTTCAATATTTTTTTAACAGTGCAGCTGCAATGTATGTATGTATGTGGAAAGTCAAAGTAGCTGCCAAAGTTGAGGCAAATTTTCCCAAGTAAATGTTAAAAAAGAAAAGAAATGAAAGTTAGAAATTATGTGTAAATTTGGCACCTGTGGCAGAACCGGAAGGAGTTCTGCATTTAAGTAGACGACAAGAAATGGCCTCACAACATGCATTCATACTTTTAACAACAAGTACAGCAGAAGAACTGCCCCAAGTTTCCTTAGCTAAATGAATCTGAATATACAGTAATTAAACTCTCAATATATGTACCAGATGGCAAACCTCGATGTTACCTAAAAACTAGGTAACATCGAACGAAAGAGAAGACAAAGCTTCACTCTGAGCTTACATCATGAAAACCGCTGAAAAGAAAGAAAGAAAAAAAATGTCTTTATCACTGCATTAGCTCTCTATTAGCGAACTGCATTTTTTTGCATGCAAAGCCCACCCTAAAAGTTCACAAAAACCACAACCCTGAGCACAAAGCAAGAACTTACGACGTGTAAGTGCTGCAGTCGTAGAAGGTGAAGTTCGTGGCAACGAAGTCGGGGTTGCTTTTCATCCTCACAGACAGCTTGGCAGTAAAATGATCTGCAGTGAAATCACCGTGCCGAGCATGCGTTAGATACAGTGAAATCTTGACAGTCCAAGTTATCGATAGTCTGCAGAAAGCTGCCCAAAACTGCGTGGATTAGGGCAATTTTATCTAATGGACGCCTGGAATATAGTTGCCTATACATTTGAGATGAAAACTAAGTGACAACAACAATTATTCACGGTTCCATCAAAAGCTTTACTTTGCACACCAATGTTAAATAACCACTCAACAATTGTAACTGCCTCCTGCAGTCCTCGTTGCAAAGCAAAGCAGTAGCAAGCAGTGGCGCCTCTTTCAGAGACGGCCCTGTTGCACTTTCAGAGTGAAGCATCTTCGAGCCCCGACAGTACAGTGTACTTGAAGAGCGGAGGAAATAAGTGGATGTGAGCTATAGAAATATTCGTAGGCATAAGAACGGCGTGACACCATTACAAAATAAAACTAAAAGCCCAGTAGCATACAAATAGCTGTCCGGAACAGCGTGACTGGCTTATGCATGCACCCGTGACAGCGCGAGGATAGTGTGAATTTAAGAAAAATGACACACGCTGTTGAACTATGCTCCGACAATTCTGTTACATGCGCAGGTGACATGATGCAAGGGAACCCTCACGTTCGCCCGGAGGGATCGGTGGCAGGGAGTCAGTGTGCGGGGTGGGGCAGCTAACACCATTGCTCAAGCGAGTGGCATTGGTCTCCAGGGTCTTGGAGAACGCTGTGAAGGCGCAGAAGAATTGGCCGTCCAGCACAGGCAGGTTGCCAATCACCAGGCTCAGCTGCAAGGGAGAAAAGAAACACAGAGGAAGAACTGAGCGCCCTATTTGTGGAGACAGGTTACTGCAGCATTAGCTATAAATCCTGCTAAATCCTGCAAGTGCTCTGGCAACACCTATTCACAAAGAACTATACCTCAGCTCAGGGTTGTAATTCTTTCTTACCGCCCGTTGGAGGAAAAGGGACACTTAGGCTCTGCCTTCCAGAATAATTCACATATGTACATGCGCTTTGCATGCATGAAAGAGGGCTATATTGCTAATAAAGTAAAAAATAATAATAAATGCTGGTCAAAAGCTTGAACCCAGGAACACCGCCCTTTTAGTGAAGATGCTCTACCAAGTTAGCCAGGATGGCTAACAGATTAAAGCTAAGGCAGGAATGAAGCAAGTTCAGAGTGTTCACGGATGATGTAGGAGGCAGAGGAGTAACTGCAGCCGCATGAACCATGTATAAACTCTTTGGCTTCAAATGAAGAGTGTGGCAGAAATTAAAATGCTTGGCCACTTATGATGAGCTAACAAACCAAGTTAGAGGATAACACCACCAGATGTGAAATGATGTGTGTGACCAACAGCACATCCGACGTTGTGCTGAACTTGCCGGCTAATTCAATTGCCCACTTTGGGAGGCACAATTAGTTGGCGAGGTATCTGTGCAGTGGCGTATGTGAGGCAAGCATGCAGTCACACTTACAATGCGTGCCGTGGTGCGCTGGATCTGGGCAGGCTGGATGCTGGTGATGGTGGTGCACTTCCCACTCTTGTACGAGAGCCAGTATAATGGATCCTGGGCTGCCTCTGCACAATTGCTCCTCAGGCTACACCTGTAAGACATAATTAAATGGTCAGTGACCAGCCGTGTGCTCTATCGGAAAATGGGCAGATAGGTATTTGGGATGTAACGCCCCATAAATGCGTGTAGGCTATAAGATACAGTGATGGAGGGTGTTGTGTGAAGTACTACAGACAAAAACATTTTGCTTGCATTTTCTTTTCTGGAATGATGCGTTAGACATAATTGCTGCAACATCATCTGTTGCCTTTCTAGTTCTTCAAGCCTGTAGGTTGGCTGAAGCCTTGCCGTGAATGAAAACTACGTGTCAGTGAGCATATTATGGTGTGCTCCATTCCGCATATAACCTAAAGTTACTACTGCAACAAGGGCATTGTTTGACTGACGAAAAGGAAACAGCAGGAGAGAAGAAATTCAATACAAAATATACAAGCATGCAATTAAATGTCTGGTGTATAAACTCTTTTAAGCTTTGACCACTTGGTGTTCATTACTACGCGTTAATATTGCACACCACGTGAAATCTGGTGAAATAGCACACACACGCATGGACAAAAATTTACATGCATTCTGAGCTGAAACTTTTTGTGCAATAAACCGGTTAATCGGCTTTCATCATTAAAAATTTACAACGGGATAGCAGAGCCATAAAATATGAGGACCCTTCGAAAATGTATGGAAGCTAGTTGCATGCTAGACATAGAAAAGCTCGAAAAAGATGTTGAGTGAATGTGAATGCGGGCGTGTGGAGTTCAGTGCTGCCAAGATGTACGAAACTTAATGAACGATACATTTAAAAGCTGTTTGTCAAGACAGAGAAAACGAAATATGAAGACGCACTTGTTTTCCAGTGAGCACCAGCCACAGTATGGGTCTTGAGCACCAAGGCAATCGATGCATGTCTTGTACTGGTGGCATTCCTGGACTTTAACTCTGGTCACCTGCAATAAAATGTCCGGCATCTCAATTTTTTGTTTTTCAAAATGATTCACACAGTGCTAATTTTGCAGGCACAAACTTAAATCCTATGTTGACTAAAGCCACTCAATACCAACCTGCTTGCACTAACCCACGTTATCTTAGAGCCATATCTTTGTACCTGAACACTAAAGCATGCCCGTTAGCATTTCACAATGCTTTTAAATTACTTGTTCAATTCTTTATTGAAAAATGTGCGTTATTGTATTTTTGCCTTAGTAAGCTTAATCATAACAAAATATAAAGTTATGCTAATACAACTGTGGCAAAATTATAATTCATGTTTATTCTTGCAGCAATCTACAGCTAGCCTCATGCTTTCAAAGAAATTGTTTGATGACTATGGTTCCTCAAATAGTTGAAAACATCTAAAACACTCATGTTTAAATTACGTTGTTCAACATGGATACACACATTTTAATGCTTGGTTTGGTTTGGTTTTGGGAATTAACGTCGCAAAGTGACTCAGGCTATGAGAGACGCCGTAGTGGAGGACTCCGGAAATTTCCACCACCTGGGGTTCTTTAATGTGCACTAACATCACACAACCCATGGGCGCCTAGCTCTTCGCATCCACCGAAAGGCGGCCGCCAAGGTCGAGATTCGAACCCGCGTCCTTGGGTACAGTAGTTGAGAGCTCTAACCACTGCGCCACCCCCGGCGGGTTAGAAAGCTTTTAAAGGCCGATGTGCAGTAGAGAACAGTATAGCCCCACACATATAGCCCCACACATTGTGAATACAGCATGTGAATGAAAATTTCATAAGTGCCTTAGACAAACAAATACGAGGAATGTGCAAGTTTTAATAATCCCTAGCGCACTTCATGTGGAGATTATGAAACGGCAATAAATAGCCTGAGTAGCAGCAACACAGAACCCTCCCATATTCAAATGAGAAAACACTCAGCACAAGCACCAGAATGCTTCTGCCTCTCCTATTATGCTATCTTACTCTGAAGGCCAAACTCTGCACGATTCAGCCAGACAACACTAGATGCCTTCCTCAGCCGAAATGCTGCTCTAATGAAGGCAGCATAACTTCCCAATCGATAGTTGTGTGGCCGCCGTGAAGCAACCCTGTCACTACTTCACCTCAATTTTTTTTTTCCCCTGGAAAAGCCACTTTAATCAATTTAGCCGCTAAAAAGGTGGAAACAAAAAGAAATCGCTATGCTCCCTCTAGAGGGTCTACGTCCCTGCCCTTGAAGAACCTTTCGGACGCGCCCAAACGGCGCGAACAGCAGGAAGGCCGTTGCCACGGCAACGGGGCACCGAAAACAACGGGATTATATAAACGAAAGACAATGAGCGCGAGTGCTTGCACTCGCGGAAACAGCGCGCGCGCGCGAACGAAACCGAAGAAAATCGACAACAGCGCGCCGCAGCCCGCCAACGTCCGGCGTCGCCATGGAAACGCATCGCGATCGAGAGGAAAGACGGGAGTAGGGGAGGGAGCACCTGTGGCCACAGGGGGCACAAAAACAGAAGTCGCGAGGGAAGACGGGCAGTTAAAGGGAGAGAAAAAGAAAGTAACGCGAGACGCGGGAAAAGCATACCAGAATGGCGACGACGTACACAAGTAGGCGAAATGGGCGCGCCGGTACGAGATGGAGAGCAGCTGCTGCAAAGGGACGAGCAGAACGAGGCGACGAAAGCAGCCCCGAAGCCACGGCAGTGCAAACGAAATACACGCAACGCATGAAAGGAGAGAAAAAAAAGAAAAAAAAAAAGAAAAAAAAAACACGGAATCGGGGTACACGTACACGTTGCAAAAAGAGGGCGGAGAAAGGAAAAGGAAAATATTAATAAAAAAAGAAATCCGCGCTGCCTCACTCGAAAAACCCAAAGGGTAATTGATATGCCACATACGCTCGTTCCCAGCGCTCTACGCGCCTCGTACCTTTCTCCATAGCACGACCGCCCTTTATGCGGCAGTTACACAGGTGCGCACGTGCGTGTATATATATATATATATATGTCTTTCGCGAAAAGGAAAAGTGAAATGGGAGAAACGCGGGCAAATTCGCGCACGAAATTCCATCGCGCGGCGGGGACCCCGTGGCATTTTCGCCGAATGGAAAAGGGGAAGCAACGCAACAAGACCACCAACCGCGGCCCCCTTTTTTTGCGAGACCGACTTCGGCGCCGTTATTGACGGCGCCAAAAGTGAATTTCACGGATGAAAGGGCTCGAGGCGAGGACGATCGAGGCGCGCGGGAGTCGGCCGCGCACACACGTCTCCGCGGTGGGGCGGACGATTTCCAGGAGCAGGGCACAGTGTAATGGACGACACACCCGAAGACGGACACTTATTCCTTTCCTCTCCTTTATTTTTTCAACGCCAGTCAAGCAGCTCTAAACGAGTTAGAGGATTCGGCAGGCGGGGAGCGTGAACCTTATCCTCGCGCCCAGCGTTAGCCTCTCTCCGTCTACCGAAAAGTGACACGTCGATAAGTTCTGAGCTCATTTCACGCTTCTACGCGCTTATGAGCAGAGTTAAATTATGAGCCCGGTTCGCTTTCGCGCCAATGTTAACAGGCTAACAAATGATTCGCAGCAAAGCGACGACATTTTCTTCGATGCGATGCCTCGAGGCGATTCCCCAGCTGTATGCGGGTCTCTTCAACGTAGCAGGCGTTTACAACACGAGCTCAGTGGAGCGCGGGCCAGGTCAATTATTCCAGCGAAATAGCGGGTTTTTCTTCCTGAAATATGCTTGAATTATGAAATATGCTTTTAGCGCCCGCTGTCGGAGCGCCGCTTGGAAGAACAGTGTAGAACAGGAGACGAACCTAAACGCTAAACGCTCGACTACTGTTCCCAAGGGCGCGGGATCGAATCCCGGCCTCGGCGGCAGCTTTTCGATGGATGCGAAAAGTAAGGTGCCCGTGTGCTGTGCGATGTCACTGCAGGTTAAAGAACCCCAGGTGGTCGAAATTTCGAGAGTCCTCCACTACGGCGTCTCTCATAGCCTGAGCCGCTTTGGGACGTTAAACCCCACAAACCAACCAACCTAAACGCTAAACGAAATTGCGTAGGTCTCCCGCTAGTGTCTACAGGCTGCACTACTGCTAGAGCAGCGGATGCGGGCGCGTCTTCTTATACTGCGCGCTGGTTTAGCAGCGCGAAATTGAAAATGCGCAATAATGAAAAGGAGCGCAAAGCTATCTCACTTCATGGTGGACACCTCAAACGCGCGGTCAACACGAAGGTGAACGTAAGTGAACGTTCGCAGAATTAAGAAAAGGGGCAAAAGTATCTCTTCGATCCCGACCGCGGCGGCTGCGTTTCGATCGAGGCGAAACGAAGAGGCGTCCGTGTGCTGTGCGATGTCAGCGAACGTTAAAGATTCCCAGAATACGTGTGACAGATACTGCGACAGATACTTCGCCTTTCCCTTAAACTCCTGAACTACGCAAGCGACACACCTCAGTGCGCCAGGAGTGTCAAGCAGGCGAGTAGAGGACACTGCAGTTCGCCTTGAGCACGCATGTTGTAAAACAGACACATGTAACGGCTGCAGGCCTCCGTCTTTCCAGCCAGCAGCGACCTTCCCAGAAGAAGCGAAGCCGACAGGGAGCCTCGAACACGAAAAGGGCGTTCCCGGTCGTAGGGAGCAACGGGAGCGCTTTCCACGAAGGCTACTCACCACCGCCGCTCTGAAAACAGCCGCGCTCATAAATTGTGAGGCCGCGGCGCCGGCGCAGGGCTGAAGAGGCGAGCGCCGGCAGTAACAGGGAAAGGAGGAAGATGGCGGCCAAGCGTTTCAAGTCGGCGACACAAGCCAGAAGCTTTTTGTACCCCGTCCTTTTCGGACGTGCCATGTATTAGTGCGTAATATAGTCCTCTGTTTTGTTTGCAAAAAAAAAAAAAAAAAAAAAACGTAGTTGTCTCTTCACTTCTGTCTAATGTCGAACCCAAGCTCAAAAGTTATCTCACAACGCACACAACAAACAGGTGAAAACAAAATCAAATTCAAACTAGAGCCAACACCGCAGTCAGCCCAGCAATCGATCATTGCGCCTCGCACACAATAAATACAAAACAAAATAATCCGCAGAGATACTAGAACAATTGGCCGCCAACGAAAGAGTCACGAGAGAGGAAGGCAGAAGGACAGCCGTCGGAGCAGCCACATCTCATCTCCAAAACTTGGTCGCAGACGCGCAGTATTACGACCGCAGGCGCATTCGATTGGCCGTCCGCATCCGTCCTTCGACGTCGAGAACCACGACTCAAATACACAGCGCCGGGGCGCCGCTTCCCCCATCCCAAAGAGGCAGTAAAAGAAGGAAGGATTGCGCGCACAACAGGGACGACGAAGACAGCACGCAAGTCGCCGGCTGCCGCCGGCGTTGTGCGAGGCCCTCGGCCTCAGGCAGACGGAAATATGAGGAAGGGACAAATAAACAAGCGTGCCTCAAGGAAAGTGGCTGTCGTGCGACGCCACAGTCGGCCACCGCCTCGGGGCATGCTGGAGCGAGTCGCAGAGTACCACCACCACCAGGCCGGCGTCGTGCCCGAGGCTGTCTCTTCCGCATCCTCTTCTCGCGTCCCTCGCTGGCAGGCCGGCACGACGCCAGTTCAATCTCCGAGAGGACACCGCCGCCGAACGGCTGTCCCTCCCCGACAAGGACGGGAAAGACGAGGTCCGGACAGCTCTACCATTTATTTTCTCCACTCGCTCGAGCTAGGCGAATAAGCTGGATTTCTCTGCTCCGACACACGCACGCTCAGAAAACGGACATCGGACAACCGAAAAAAGAACGGTGGCGTATTACGAAACCGCCCCTCGGCGTCCTCAGCCAGCCGAGGGGTTGAAAATGGCTAGGACTTGAGTGAGCCTTGTTTCTGCATTGACATCTTTTTACAATATCGACCCGTACTAAAGAAACAAAACAAAAATGCATACAGCAGCTCATAGCCGTGATATAGGTAGCGCAAAGCGCTACCTGGTTCGCAAGATAAACACAATCTGTCCGTCCCCAGAAGTCCGCGAGCAGGGTGGGTTCTGCGGTTCGAATTCAGTTGACCAAATTGGCCGCTTTGCTCCGCTGGGAGGCACCTGAGGACGGGTCGATAACGACGCTAATGCAGCTTCGATGCAAAACGCCAAGTATATACCCTCGAATAACCACCGTCCTTTGTCGCTCCGCGCTAGACAGTCCACGTCGTAAACTCGAACCTCGGCGCAACGACAGCGCGAATAACGGACGCGACAAGTGAAACTATGCGGCGGAGACCCAGCAAAAGCAAACTCTGCGCCCACCTGATGCCGCAGAGTTGCCTCCCATTTTCTCTCCGTCCTGGCCTCCTCACTCACCTGTCTGCTCCCCCGACCAGCGGTGACAAAGAGCGGCGCTCAGCGCTCGCAACACGCTCGGCGATTTATGCCGCCAATATACACCAAGCGACCAGCCACTCACGGGCCGGCCCGGAGCCTGTCAAGAGGGCTCCGGCTTCGAGGGCCGACTGTACTAGCCGCGGGCGTGCCTCCCTTCCAGCGTGCTCATACACTTGTGTCCATTTTTCTTAGTCTGCCCTTTGTGTTCCCAAGGGGCAGAGGGAGAAAAAAAAAAAAAGAAGGAAAGTTTGTGTGAACTAAGCCCGCGACATCCAAGCGACATCCAAGCTCGGAGCTACTGACAGGCCAGCTGATAGCACGCGTTGGAAAGAAACGGGCCGCCCAGAAAGAACGGAAGAGGTGCGCATGATGGATGACGGTGGCGACGCCGTCAGTCGCGCTGAGAGGAAGGGACAATAAAGGAACCCTCGCACCTCGGCGCCGCTTGCGGTGTTGTGTGTTAATTCGGTGGCCGTCGGTTAGGGACTGACGTGAAAGAGGCTGGAACATTGGCTCTATCGATCCCAGGACTTCAGATATATATATATATATATATATATATATATATATATATATATATATATATATATATATATATATATATATATATATATATATATATAGAGAAACAACAACGAAACACAGATTAGGGACCACTGCTGTTAAGAGGCAGTCGTGCTACGCTAACAACAATGAGAAGCCGGAACTCTATAAAGGACGTGGAATTATACAAACGCAAACGAATAAAAAAAAGATAAAAGAAACGTGCTGAAAAGGTAGTCTTCTCGTTTTGCCGGAAGACTGCAAAGAAATTCGAAAGTATACAAAAAAAAAAAAAAAGACATGTCGGTATCAAGGTAACGTGCCTGAACACACGGCGATGTGTTCCCAGTGTGTTTTACTGCGAATGCAGTGGCGACATACTCACATCTCACAGACCTCAATCCACAGCCCCTTCTGACCCTTGCCCACCTTCAACGTCTAGAGACGCCATCCAACAAACCACTCAATTCTACTTTCCACCCACCCATCTACGTCCACCCTCCACAAGGTAACAACCCAACGAAAAAGGGATAGAAAAGACAAGTTCAAAAAACGCAGCGAGAAAGCCAAATGAACTCCAAAAGCCCCATCCGCCAGCCTCCCTATAAGGATGTGCACCCGACCCCTGCCCCCCTCGACTCGCCGATCTCCACCTTCACGCCTCAATTTCCTTTTTTTCTTTCTTTTTCTTTTTTCTTTTTTCGTGAAGGCGAAGCGCCGGTTTAGAGTAGCAACATTTATCAACACAGGAGAAGCATCAATCACCGAGGTGTATACACTTTCACATATTTGCTCAATCAGATGTCTGGTTACGGCGTATGTTTTTTAAGCTAGCTGCCGTGAAGTGAAAATAAGTATACTACATTTTTAGCAAAGGAAGACGCTGCTCCGCCGGCATACACATGAGCTCACAGCCCTTCCCAAGCGGTGCCATCGCAAAGAGATGATGGTCTGGAACTGCTGCGACTCGGAGGCAATCCGTGAGCGAGTGAAGAGGGCTCCGAACGCACTTCGTTGCAGGCTTGGTCTGCATTACGAGGGCCCGCAGCGGATTAATGCGCGGCTCCTCTCTTATAGGCCACAAATGAGGCCAGGCAGATAATGGGGCGTCACAGCTGTCACGTTCTTGACAGGCCACCGCAGCCGCTGGACGGACAAGCTTGAGCGTCCACTGACATTCCTCGAGCCAGCGTCAATTAAGGAGCGCGACAGGTGTGTACGGATGCGCCCCGATTGCACGAATCGCGCGCTCGCATGTATGCCGCTCCGCGCGATCAATCATGAGCCCGGAGGCTCTCCGCCGGAAGAAGTCCTAACGGCAGCGATCACCCATCGCGGCGAGAGGACGCCCGAGATACCGGAAGAGATGACGAATGGCCCGCAGCGAGGCAGCAAACAAAAGCCATCCTATTCCTCGAGGCACACATACGCGCACGAGCCTAACGAATGGGGACGCGGATAAGTGGGTCTTTCGACGCGCGGATCTTGACCTCGGTCCGGCGGAGTGGAATGTCGGCTACGCTTCCAAGGGCGGCCGAGATTTGATTGCTCGACCGTGCCAACGATGCAGAAAAAAAAAAAAAAAAAAAGTGGAATGCGCTGATGCAGAACCATCGGGTCCCAAAGGCATCGCTGAGGAGACCGAGCGGAACGAACAGAATGGCGTGATCGGTCACACGCTGTTGTGACATACGTCACGGAACTGAGAGTGGTCACTGACCGAGCAGCTGCAGCGCTGGCCACTTACAACTTACCGACTTGGCGAAACAACCAGTCGGCAAAGACTATAGCGACGTAGTAGTGACACCGATCGCCAAAAAAGAAGTTGAAGGTCTCCTCAAATCCGCCTACACGCCACCGATCGGAGGCCGTTCATTCTGGCTGCGGAAATCATATAAGTTGGGACGAACAGAGGGTGAGAGAAAAAGAGTGCGGAGGGATGCCTTTTGAAAGCGAAGTCCCGTTATAGCGTTTCCGCTGCAGCAGAGTCCATTCTCAAAGGGCAACATACCGGCGTGTACTGCGGGCACTGCAACTGGTCGGATAAGCGAAAGAGAAAGAAAAGGAAAAAAATAAAAGGGGTGGAGGGGAGCGGGGAGCGGCAGCACCCGAATGATTGCGACGAAAAGCGGGATTTTCCGCGCAAGATGCCCCCGGACAAAAAGGACGGGCGCAGCGTGAGAGCAAGGAGGATTCAGCGGAGCCGAAGGTTGCTTGGCCATTTCAAATAAAGATCTCCTCCCATTCAACCATTTTCTTTCCTGTCAACGAGGCTAGCGAAGCAAGTATTCGATTCCTGCTGCAGGGCTGCAGGATCGGAAGGCTCCAGGCCCATTCTAGCGAGGCTGCGAGTACGTTTTAGAAATGCCCTGGACAGTTTTCTTTCCTTTGGACACATGTGGTCATGATGCAAGGCATGTAACGTCTTCTGTACTCACATCGACAAATGAAAAAACGTAGGCATACAGCTGGCCGTAGCACGATTGCTTTTGCCCTGTGATTAGAAGCCAGAGATAGGAGTTGCCTGCAGAGGTGGAAGTTGACCATGACGGGTCACTTCATTTTAAAATTTTCCGCCTGACTGAGTAGCGCTTCATCTATTCTGCCGACGCCGCTAAAATGTCCGGAATTCGTAACCTTTATAATGCTGCCCCCCGTGCGTGTCAGCAGTCGTGCGAGACATTCTCAGGTTGCAAGAGAGATTCAAATCCGCGGCGCTTAACGACGTATAGTGCCGCTCCAGGAGCTCTGTCACCCCAGTGTACGAAACGCGGGTGGGCGCTGACGGCTGCACCCGAACCAACCGGCGATCTTCTGATCCCCACCACAGTATGGGTCCAGTGAGGCACGGCAGCACCTGTATACGTAGCTCTCTTCCAGAGCGCCGGTCTGTGCCCGCCTTCCTTTCAGCGAATTGATTTTCCCGCAAAAGAACCCGCGGGCTTCTCCGCTGCCGTTTTTCTCTTCAATTCCTCTCCAAGGCACCCGTGCTTTCCCCTGAAGGCACGTTTTTGAGGCGGGCGTGATGCGAACGGGGAGGGGGAAGTCCCGGCATTTTCGCTTCTGCCTCGTTGATCCATCACGCTGGGGCGCACAGACGTACAGCACGCTGACCTGATATATTTCCGAACAGCGAGGGTGCCGGCCACGGATGATGGGCCCGAGGCGGCCGTACATGCGACATGTCCAACGAAGCAATGCCGAAAGAGGGCGTCCACCTAGCGCATCAGCACTCTTCGCATACGTGACTTACGCATAAAATCCAAACGCCTGAAAAGAAAAGATGTCAATGAAAGGTGTAATATGAGAGGCACTGAGAGTGCGCGTCCTCAGCCTCTGCAAATAATAAATCCCGGGACCTTCAAGTAATCGAACAGACGCCCCACTGCTGCTGCACATCAAGCTCCTACCGTGTACTAAGCAGTAATAAACCTACCACGCATTGGCTCGGCATCACGGAGCCGACTGGCAGCTCTTACAGAACGTCGGCGTTTCATCGTATCCGACAGAGTTTGCGATTACGCTGATAGGAAGCTAGGTTGAAACACTAACCGAAAGTTATACACAGACAACGATTCGTCTCTCCGCAAACTATGCGGCTACCACCCAAGCGCGCGCGTGCCAGGCAAGGCGGAGGGAGCACGCGAGCACGACGACCTTTTCGCCTCGTCCCACGCGAAGGGAGCACGCATGCGTTCGCTACGCAAAGAGGAGCAGAGCGGGCGAACCAACGAGCAGCGAAGAGGGAAGCCGCTGGCGATAGCGTTGCGCTGACAGGCCGTCGCGCGATGTCGGAAGTGAGTGGCTGCGTACTCGGCCCTGCTCACGACGCTGCGCGCTTCAACAGCGCGTCGGCTTCGCGGCCGCCACTTCCTAGTCTTGTTCCGGCACCAACCGACCTCTTCGGCTCTTATCAGCGCTTCGATCGGACGGCCCACGAAACAAAAGCGGGGGGCGGGGAAAATCACCCGAGCAATGCAAGCTGGTCTGTTGCCCTCTTACCCCCGGACAGGCAGACCTCCAGTGAGGCTGCCGAGCCAACCGCCGCTTTCTCGGGAAGAAAACCTGATCGAGAGTTCGGCGGTGAAGTATGACGTTAGCATCAGTGGGCAGCCTACAGCTACCCTGGAGCGAATTTTATTAAATGTGTAATTTGAACGCATCGGGCTTCAACGGAAGCCCGTCGCTTCCACGGAAGTTACAACATTCGAATAGCGGGAAACGAACATTCCCGACCGTCGAAACTCGGTTAACTTTTCCTTGTTTTCGTTTTTCTTAAAAATAGAAGCAGAATACTCTAGAACACTGCTGACAAATGCACTACTCAGTAATTCCAGTGACTCACAAGCAAGAAGTATTGATATGTGGACAGCATTGCAGTAAAGCGACAACAGAACGACACGCCATTCTAGTCTCGAATCGGACTACGGTTTTTTAGAGAGTAGCACTTCACACCGCGTCGCCGCTATTTCCGTTCCACACTGCCTCAACTAGTGCGCCGCATATTCAACTGTAGTGCGTTCAAGCAAAGGTGCGACGAAGCCTCAGTGAGACTTGTCAGCTGTAGACGCTGGCTCCAATTTCACGGACGACGCTCGGACAGGTCTATTTCCCTCTGTCCCCACCAAAAATCTGCTCCAGTTGCGAAAAAAGGCTCTCATCCAGGGAAAGCGGGTGCAACTGGCAAAAATCTGCTTTCGGATTAGGGAGATAAAAATTAGGTGCCAGGGGCAGATGGTGCTCACCGTTCTCTCGGTCATGACGTAGAGGTGCTCGCCATTCTTGTCGAACAGCATGTCCGAGTTGACCGGCTTGCCTTCCTCGATGGCGCTGTCGCTGTACTCGAAGGCGTTGGTCACGGACTCCACCACGGCCTGCGAAGAACACGCGCAGAGCACGTTGAGGGGCTGATTCGACGCTCGCCCGCGTCGCGCAGCGAAGCGGTTCGCCACCACGCCCTGGTCTGCATTCGCGCCGTGCACGTTTCCAACGCTTGCTCAAGCAGCTTGCCCACAGGGCAGGACTCGTTCGAGAGCTCATTAGCTACACAATCTGACCTGCCGCTCCTGCACTCGAAGCAACGCTGAATAATAGAGAAACACATATGCACACGCGCGCAGGCTAGCATACGCGCGCGCTAAGTCGTTTCCGTATAGGCTTCTGGAAGGAAGAGAAGAAGAAAAGGGAGACATTTATTATCGACGTTTCGGTCGGAGCACGGCTTCCACTAGGACTGCGGTTACATTTCTTCCCATATATACATAGTACAGTGAACAAGCACAATAGGTATATCTTAGCCAACCTTACACGGTAGCCGAATTGTTCCCGTGGAAACTTGTCTCAATATGTGCCGCACTACACACCACCAGCTGACGAGAAGCGCGAAGAGATTCGTCTGCAACCGATCGGGTCCGAACACTGCAATCATCTCACGTTTTGCTCGGCAAGACACTACGGCCGCAAGGCCGTTTATAATGTAAATCTCAGTCGGGAAAACAGGGTCACTGAAACATCACCGCACGCTGTTTCGGCCAAGTCATTTGGAGTTGCGCAAGCCACTCCGACAACAGAAGCGAAGAGGCCGCTCAAAAATGACGGACATCTCACCGCGATATCGGACTAAGCGAGTGACCCCCGGAAGTGGGCCTCACGTTAGACGACTCACGCGCGCCCACGGCGGGCTGTGCAGTGTGTGTGCACGCACCGCCAAGCTGGCTCCCATCACGTCGTAGAGAAGCGCGCAGGCATCATCGACCAGCCGGTCGGCAGCGAGCAAGGTACACGCATGCATACGCTAAAGAAGAAAAGAAAACACTAAAGAACAAAAGAGCCGGCCCCGTTTCGATAAAAGAGAGCCCGGGGACGGAGAGCGGTGCAAGCAGAGAAGGGGGCGGTACGTCGTTGAGGGGGAAAAATAATAAAAATCACGCTCGGCCCGACCATCGGGACGTGATCGTCACCCCGGGCGCGTCCCGCTCTAACTGAATTCAGAACCGAAGTTCGTCGCGTGCGCAGCGTTAGGAAAGAAGGAGGGCCGCAATACGAGGTGCGAGCGGGTAGGCAGCCCCCGCGGGGATACCCCCGCACGCTGCTGCACTACTGGGAGTGACCGGAGCAGGCACCAAAGATTCGGACACTGTGGCGACCGAAAAGGATGTCAGTTGCACAAAACAGGAGAGAGAGAGAGATAGACCAAACTTTGTATGAACAGCTTCGCCTTCGACTTTCGCGCAGTAAGCTGCACGCTATAGTTGCAGATATGCCACGCGGCGAAAGCGTATGGGCAGCATTTCAGCACACGGTGCTCCAGACCATGCTCCACACCTCTCTCAACGCGGGAGGGAGGAGCGCTGGCTCCAGGTGGTGCCGCCGCGCCGGTGGGAAGCCGCCCGGAGCTGGGCGCCGAGCGGGCACCGTACTCGAGCTGCGGCAGCCCTGGACTCGAGTCTAATCGGGGATCAATATGCGCGCCGGCCGGACACCGGTCACGTCGGTCTGGAGGAAAGCGCGGACGCTCTCTCTCTCTCTCCCGTCCCCTCTTCCTGCATTAAACATGCTCGCACGAGCGGTAGCAGCCGCCGCCGCTTCGACGCGGACGGCGTCGCGACAAAGACGCCGCCGCGGTATCCTCCTCCCGTCGCCTCGACGGCCTGCGTACTCTTCCCCGCAACATTTGGCCCGAAACTCGCGTGCCCTCTTCCGGCTGACTTCCTCAAAGGACGCACTGCTCGAGCGGCCTTGCCGACCGCCACTACGCGTCGGAGGAGAACAGAGGCGCATCTCTCTCTACGGTTGCGCCACCGAATGTCGCTGCCCAAGTGACAGGCGCGATGACAAATCACCGCCCAAGGAAGGATCGGCTGTCGCCAAGGGAAAGGGGGAAGCGTTTCGACACGTGCCAAGCTAATTAGGCGGAGATACGCTGTGCCCTAATACACCACGCCCTCGCTGAAGGACATACAATATCAAAGAGGCACCGCATTGCGGCCATTGGTGCTTTCAGTTGTAACGCCACTGCAGAATTGACTGTGCTGCCCGTCTTTTCGGAGTCTGCATATACCGCCTGCGTATCCTCCGACATCTCCCAGGAATTCACTGATCTATCATATACCTGTTATACAGGCCAGAGAGTGACGGTAATGCTACTGCTCCAGGAGGGAACGATGATGATGATTTGCGAACGGGACCATCTTGTGCTTCTCTGTCGCTGGTGTTATTCTTAAATTTACCGAATCAAACATGAGGTAAACGCCCAAAAATGCAGAAAGAGGAATGAACAGGAGAAAAATATATCATGCATCTATGGCTTCGCCAAAACCTTCACAGCTACAAGAACCCGACTGCTGTAGCTTTAGATGATCATCCTAATGAACTGCGACTATCCGGAAAGACGGAAATTCTTTCAATGGGTTCCCACCTACACCCTTCTGCAAAAAAATAAAAATAAAATAAAATAAAATAAAATAAATAAATAAATAAAAAAATAAAGAGCACTGCAGAATCTGCATTGGAGTAGCGCGAAAGCACGGATGCTGCTGTTGGTTGCTTCTAGTTGCCTAATTCACTTCTTGTTTACCCATTTTAGTCTTTGGTACTTTCAAATTGCGCGCCAATCCCTTCCTATGCCCTTTTTCGGCTCTACTTCCGGCTGCGTGACGTCACATCCTTGACGTCAACCTAATTGACTGCCTTAATTAACTGCTTTAGTTTTCGGTACTTTGAAATTGCGCGCCAATTCCTTCCTATGCCCTTTTATTGCCTCGACTTCAGGCTGCGTGACGTCACATCTTTGACGTCACCTTAATTGGCGGATTTAATTAACAATCTTAGTATTTGATACATTGAAATGTGGAGCCAAGCCATTCGCTAATGAGACCATTTTCGCCTTTGCTGTTTCATTTTTGCCTCTAATTAATCGCCTAATTAACTTATTGGCCTAATTATTTTTCCGCACACATTACGTCACCCTCTATCGATTGACACCAGTCATTAACCTCTACGACTTCTCAATTACAACTGCTGCGGACACGAGTTTGCGTGTTTTGCCTCTAATTTCTAATTAACTTATTGGCCTAATTATTTTTTTCGGCAGCCATATTACGTCAGCCTCTATCAATTGACACCACTCATTAACCTCTACCATTTCTCAATTCCTCGCAACTGCTGCGGACCCGATTTTGCGGACGCGGTCTGCGGACAGAAATCTGAACATAGCGAAGTAACGCTTTCGCGTTTAAAAAAAAAAAAAAAAAAAAAAAAAAAAAAAAAAAATCTACGCTGTGTGGTTATGGTGACTAGGTTCGAGTTCGTGCTTTCTCAAATCCCACAAATGCGCAGAGCGCGATGTCCTGGGAAGTGGTGCTCTCCCTGCTACACGCCAGTGGAGTAAAGCATCCCCTTCTTCCTGCAACTTCTCTAAAGATGGCTTCGCCGCAGCACTCGGTAGCAAAAGGAGAAACCAACCCAGGAGGGGCATAGCTGCATAACCGGAGTGCACCGAAGCGCGGACGAACTGAGAGCTTATCGCGGTGAAATTGCGCAGGCGATTCCTTTGACACCCACAGGCTGGCCAGTTCCTGCCGTGGCGCCGAGCACCAGCCAAAACGGCAGCAATGAGGCAGCCAAAAAAACCCTTCGCTTCCTATTTCATATTTTTGCATTAATCGAACGGTGCTATCCGAGTCCTTCAATTGCGATGGCTTCGCCTCCTTCAAGACACCCATCGGTAAGCGTTGCGTAAACAGTGCGGCAGTGTACACGACTAGCGCCACCGCGAGGAAAGGGGGCGAGCGCGACGGGGAATGGGACGACACTCGACACGAAACGAGAGCCTGAAAACGACGTCGCCGATAAGTAAAAGAAAATCCCGGGAGCCACGGGCCCCCTTTATTATACCGTTTTCTTTTTTCCTGCAGCCCTTTTTCTGTCATTAGGCGGTCGTCATCATCGTCCCGACCACGTCGGAGGAGCATTAGCGGCGGTTCTCGGGTCACGAGAATCCTCCAGAGAGCGAGCATGTCGACCACTCCATGCTGAGCCGTGAACGTCGCTGATTGCGCTTAATACCGCAGAGAAGAAGCGCGCTCACTCTACAGGGCAAGCACTGTGCGCGGTATGCACTTGCATCACTTCAAACTATTCCTCTTCGTCCGTTTCCTTCATTTCATTCCTTATGATGCTTAACGGCACGGTTTACGTGTTCACATTCAGTGAGACAGTTACGAGACCTACCTTTCGCCAAAATACTAAGATGACTACACAAGACTAGACCCCCTCCCCCCATCCACCACACATAGACAATGAGCGTTATTAACGAGCACTCTCGTACACGTGAGTCCGCGTTTCGTTTCCGCCGAAATGGAAGCCGCAATTTGTTGGTGCCGAAATGCAAGAAGACTGCGCTGTGCGATGGCACAGCATGCTAAACTGCCAGCGGCGGTCGAAATATTGACAAAGTCCTCCTTTACGGCACATCTTCCTCTCTGCCTTCTTTCACTGGCCGCTTCATCCCTGCTCTCCCAGCACGGTTCGGGTGTACACCGAGAAGCGAGACATCCTGTCGCGCCTTTCCTCTCCTCGAGAACCAACAACGAAAGAAACGGCACCGCATCGCGGACTCAAGCGGCCGTCTCCGCACGCGAGCGAATCGAGGGGCAACACGCGAAAGCAAACATATGGGCACGACGGGGCGCGTTCTTCCCGCAAATCCAAAGGGGCCACACATTCCCTGCGGTCGCAGCGCAATTATCCGCAATCCTCTCGCGACACGATATTCGCGACGGCTCTCACGCGATGCACGGGCGGGTTCTCGACACCGCGGCACGGGACCGAAAGCGGTTTCGGCACGGAACCAGAGATGGTCTCCAACACGCTCGTCACACGACGACGCGCCGCGTGTGTGCCGGGTGATGAAGACAGTTCGACGTCCTAATGACCTCGACTCGATTAAAGAAATACGTGGAAAGAAAGGGGAATAGAGGCGCGAAGGCACCGCCCGCAAACGGCGAAAACCTCGGAGCGCACGCTCGCCTCGAACGAGAATGCAGCACGATGGGTGGGTCCGGCCGGTTCACAACTATACACGAGCAATAAGGCGCCGCGACACACACAAAGAAAGACAATTTTCTCCTGTCAAAACTATTAAGGTGTTAAGTACTGTCGCGACGCAGGTTACCGCTCAACTCCGACCGAGTTAGTTAAGGCAGACTGCGTTAAACCACACTGCCGTTTGCTTTCTTTTGCTCTTTTTCCCCAGCGCGGTTATGCACGTGTGCCGATACGATAACGCCCGAAAAATTTTTTCAAACAAAAATATTTTTCTTTCTTAGAAGACGCTTCGCAATGTGCTTGAGTATGTCACGACATGTGAGATCAGTCAGGGAATTAATCCGTAACAAAACCTGGGGTTTGGGGGCAAACGGGCGCGCTAACCCGGCCGCGTGAATAGTAGGGGAACAAGCCAGGAGCGCTTTGAATCAAACGGCTCACGCACGTCACGCGAGACTCAAGGTGACAAATTTAGTTAACAGCGGAACTATGGGAATGAATCCCTGCAGGGACTGCAACCAAGAGGGCCGGCAAAAACGACCACAAAACGCTGCGATAGAGAGGAACCGCATCGCCACGTTCAGCCCGGGCCGCAACGATGCCGCTTCCTCAATGGGAAACAAGAGAAACAGTCCCGACGATAGCGTCCCGACAAGCAGCCCGCTTATAGAGCTCCAGCTCGCGCACGCACGGCAATTGCTCATCGCAGGCAGCAGCAGCAGCAGCAACAGCAGCAGGAGCCGAAAATGGGGGAAAGACACAGAGCGGCAAGCGGCAGGCAGAACGAGTCGCGATAAGCTCCCGCAGAGACGTTATTTATCGGCGCGCAAGCTTTTATCCCCATTTTCGCTCCGAGCGTTCCCTCGTCTTCCGGAGAATAAATAACAACACTGAACGGCGAGCTGCTGCTGCTGCCGGCAGAAACACAGGAGGCACCGGACATGCTACACGACGGAAGAAACACAGCAGCTCGCGCCAGACTTGAGCTCGCTCGCGCGCCGGTATGGCTTTGGTATATCGCGAGGGCCGCCGCAACAGCCAGAAAGAGACGGAGCTGTGAAGCCAAGGCGTTCGAGAAAAAAAAAAAAAAAAAAAAAAAAAAAACGCGTATGGAGTATGGAGCTAACCCGGTGGTGGCTTTTCTCTCATCCCCTTCCCTCCTCCGTTCGAGATAGAGAGCAACGGGGAGCTCTTGACGAGCGGCAGATGCGAGGCTCCACGGCGGAACGAGTGTGTGTTGGGGAAACGCTACTACGAAGTGCGATTCCATCACCGCTGCTGGCGGGCTCCGCATCTTCCTGCTCCAAACTTGATTGACCGATCGCTCCTCCCGCTCTCTCTGACGTCGCGGGCGATATGCTCCTTCCTCTCCCTTTCGAGGTTCCGCCGAGGTACAGCACACCGCCGAATCCGCCAAGAGAGACCCGGCACGTCCGACGCAGTGGCCCCGCCGCGCCAAGCGCTCGCATGCTCACCGCCCGCAACGACGCGCACCCGGAGATAGACAATGGGAGCCGACGCGTGTAGCTCGCTCCGCTAGAGAAGCAAGACAAGGCAGTAAGAAACACGAGTACGCGCGTTCAATGAACCAGATGGATAGAAGCGAGAGGGATGCGGCACTGGAGAACGCATTTCACCTGTACGCGAGAAGCACCTGCGCTGCCGCCAACCCTCGCGCTACCCCCCCCCCCCCCCCCCCACACACACACACACACACATCTTCCTTCAGGTCATCACCACCCAGGCAGTAGGAGACAGCACGTGTTTCATGTGCAGAAGGAAGAGGATTCGTGCAGAGCATTCACGCTCCGCCCGGAACAGTGCCTTCGGCCACACGGCGAAGGGCTGCAATTATTTTCGTGCCAATGTACTACTATTATTCCCACGCGTCAGAACTGCATTCGAAGGCACGCCACAATTGAAAATAAAAACCCGAAGCAAACGGCTTAAACAAACAAATCGCCATAGAAAGGCCATCAATCAAAACGCCGTCCCGGGCCCCAAACTTCCCTGCTAATGGATTACTGGGTTCGTATTCCAAGTTAGCGCCGTTGTCGAAAGTGACGTCGCTACCTCCCCAACCTCCGGTCATCTGATTGGCGGAAACAACGGAACCAGAAGTGGTAGCCACTTCCGGCTCCGGCGTTCGCACCAATCATTTAACTCGAGGTCGGGAAGATAGCCACACATTCCATAATGACGCCAACTCGGACGCGCGCGAGCGTGTATCACGAATGCAAGCATGAAAGAAAGTCAGATCCTCGCGGCCCGGTCGCAGAATGCAGGCATACATGCATACAGCATTTTATAAGAGGCTAGAAAGGTGGGCTGGCTGGTGATTAATCAAAATCTGCCAATCACTGCAGGGATTTCGCCCAAAAGCGAACAAGAGCTTTGGCTCACTGCCACACATCCATGTGCGCGCAGCGGTAACTTCACTCGAACAGATTATCCTGTACCTGCACCGTACAAGGGAGCGAAATAAATCCCACCCCAGCGGGCGTCAAAGTTAGACTCTTCACATGCCTAAATATTGGATTCAATGCAGCGAGCGTTTAGGCGCAAACGGTCAACTAGATGTTTCCAATAAAACAACGGAAAAGGAATAGCAGTGGGACGCCTCGTCAGTCGCGTAAGGTATATCGCAGGAATGTTTACGAGTACTAACACTACTTAGCCGGAATATTCAGGACTTCCCAGTCTTTCTACTGATTACTTGACTCACTGATTGGATACTTTATTTCCCCCGCCGGGGTGGAGCAGTGGTTAAGGCGCTCGACTACTGTTCCCAAGGATGCGGGATCGAATTCCGGCCTCGGCGGCCGCTTTTCGATGGAGGCGAAAAGCAAAGCGCCCATGTGCTGTGCGATGTTAGCGCACGTTAAAGAACCCCAGATGGTCGAAATTTCCGGAGTCCTCCACTACGGCATCCCTCATAGCCTGAGTCGCTTTGGGACGTTAAACCCCACAAACCAACCAACCAACTTAATTTAGCATTTTTTTTTTTTCTTCACACTGCGGACTGTTAGATACGTCGTAGCTAAGGAAAAACTTCGAATGAATTTCGGTCATGCCGTATACTTTGAGGCGCACCTAGGCACGAAAGAATGAGCGGTTTCGAACTCTGCCTCGCCCCGCCGGGGTGGTGCAGTGGTAAGACGCCCGACTACTGTGCCGGAGTTCCCGGGTTCGAACCCGACCGCGGCGGCTGCGTTTCGATGGAGGCGAAACGAAGTGGCGTCCGTGTGCTGTGCGATGTCAGCGCACGTTAAAGATCTCCAGGTGGTCGAAATTACTCCGCAGCCCTCCACTAGGGCTCCGCTTTCTCTCTTTCCACTTTCATTCCCACCTTACTCCCTTCCCTTACGGCGCGGTTCGGGTGTCCACAGAGCAAGTGTGACAGTTACTGCGCCTTCCCTTCCTGTGAACCAATTAACTTGACTCTATCGGAATGCTGGCCACCGCGGCAGGGACAACTGCAGACTTGGTGTGATGCTCATCGCAGAGACGAAACCCGCGGTCAGCGCAACCGGGGCCGTGACAACGCCAAGCGCGCCAATACAGGTCGAAGCGCGTGGGCACACACGAGGACACGGACGGTTGCTCAAGTGTATACTGTGTGGTAGCGGTACACACCAGCCCCGCGAGCATTACGCGGTCGCCGCCGGTTCACCGCAGCGCGTCACGGTCGAATGACGCTCCCCGCGTTCACGGTCCACTTGAGCGCACCGCTGCCGCCGCAGGACGGTTGGCTTTCGAGAGCTGAATCATAGGGGCCAAGGAAACTGGGCTCAAAGTTGCAAAGCGTCAAAGGGACAGACGGGACGCGGCGCCATTTTCTGCACACAGTTCGGTGAATTGCGTCCAACGCGCTGTACTCTAACCGCAAACCATCAAACGCGTATTGGACGGCGCACATCTTGTCCCACCGTTGCACAGGCGCCAATGCATCAAGTTTTGCAAAAGCGTGGTACCACAGAGTAACATAACCAACAAGGACTTCGGCCCTCTCGCAGCCGATAGGCGTTCTACGCTTTCGCGAGATGGCGTCGCATATACCTGACCTCCGAGATTCGGCAGGTTGTTGTTGTAGTAGGCTGGTTCCCTTGCGGCTACGGGCATGCTCCCTAGCCGCAGGGGCCTATGGAAGTGTCCCCTCTCGTTACTCACCGTGATACTGGTACTGGTATACGATGGTACCGTGATCGCCACAGGAAATATAAGCGGGACTTGACCTAATAATAAAGGCGGTTCAATCAGGATAGATATAATTTTCAGGCTCCGAATACATTCGTTTCTTTTCAAGATATTTGATCAACATAAACTTTATAACTCCACCGTCTTTTTGCTTCAAAACCTGCATCAAACCGGTTTGATTTGGTTGATGGGGTAAATGCCATGTATCAAAAGCGACAAGGGCTGTAAGAAACACCGTATAGCGGAAGGCTGCGAATAATTTCCACCACCTGGGGTCCTTTCTCGCGCACTGACATCGCACAGTATGATGGACGCCTTACGCTTGGTCCCCATCAAAACACGGCTGGGATCGAACCCGGTGCTCCGATTTAAAGGCTCCGAGCTAAAATTCCAAAGCGCCTCCCACCCGTGTAGGTGACCGCTGCAAATAACAAAATTACGGGCAGCGTAGCAGGGAGACCGGCAGGTCAGGCCGACTCCCAATTACAACGCTACGTGTGTGTGTGTGTGTGGGGGGGGGGGGGGGGGCACGAAATTCAGGTCAAGGCGTGAAGGTCAACCAGATTTCGAGCATATCTACAGTGAGAACTTTCTGCGCACGTGCCGACACTCTCTCCCTTATCGCGATCGGCCAG
The DNA here is from genome assembly GCF_055883805.1 of Amblyomma maculatum. Lineage (NCBI taxonomy): Eukaryota > Metazoa > Arthropoda > Arachnida > Ixodida > Ixodidae > Amblyomma > Amblyomma maculatum. Next base: position 339,269,937 of record NC_139344.1, read on the forward strand.
CAGGGGTAAAAAAGCCTTTTCAAAGATTCGCTAAAATGGAGGCGAAACCGCCAGCAACAGGAACAGCGATGAAGGGAAGGGATCCAATGAAACGCCGCCGACTAATGTTGCTGCGCAGGACTGAAACTTTCGGCCGGATTTTTACAATTTTTTATTTACCCGCCAGGTCCGGTCACCATTCCGACTCAGAGCATGCATGCATGACTCTCTCTCTCTCTGACAGAAAATGTGCCGCGAGTTTGAGCCTAATGAGTTGAGTATGCAAATCATCTCAGCCTTCCGAGTCATTGACCAGTCCTCCCCATGCTGCCGGCAATTTTAAGGCATCTTTTCCCTTTTTGTTTTGTCCTCCCCTTTCCAGTCTCCGTTTTTTTTTTTTTTTTTTTTTTTTTTTCGGTGCAGCTCCCGTTCGCGTCCGGCGGCGGGTCGGCTCCCGGCCTTCCAAAGTGGTGCGCGCGCGAGCCCAGTGCTTGAATGCGAAAAGTCGTTTGGGTAATGAAGTCAGAACCATCTGCGCTCGCCAAGTTCCTTTCATTCCCTCTCGCTTTTCCCTGTTCTTTATTCTGTAGTACTCACCGCTGTCCCTCAAATGGCACGCGTTCCCGCCTCCTCCTTGGGACGGAAGCTGATTCCCTTTTGATTATCCCGACAAGACCTATTCACGACCGCCCCCTCCCGTCTCCCGAAAGGCTCTCCCGGTTTTGGGAACTCCTTTTCTGATTCAGGCCCGAGCCGAAAGCGGGGCAAGAAGTTCGTTTCCAGTATGCAACTCCGAGGCGAAGTGCGTGTCGCCGACAAAGAAAGAGCAACCTACTTCCGCTGCGTGGCTAATGCCGCTGCTTTACTTGAACGACACGGACGGCGACGGAGGAGCCTGAAAGTTTGTTCGAAGTGAGCTCCTTTCCTTTGTCTTTGTGCTCGTCTATAATCAAAGGCAATGCTTAATTTAGCGCCTCTTCAATTTTTGTTACTCAAAAAGACTTAAAGGTGAAAAAAAAAAAAAAAAGAATCGCATCGCATTTGGATGAATCTCCATTTAACTATCAAAATATTACCAATGTGCCCCCAGAAATTAACGGAGGAAGAAAAGAAACTCAGTTACGAGAGTGTCATGCCGACAAATTAGCAACGGCAAACGGAATATTTTCTTTTTGGCCCTTCGAAAAGTCAGACGAAAAAGAGGCAAAAGAAAGAAGGAAGAGGAGGAGGACTTCAGAGCTAGATCCAACTGCAGCATTGCGAAGGAACTGGAGTACACATAACGCATTTTCGAAAGGTAACCCAAGGAGAAAAAGAGGGGAACAGATGTGCACATTGTCTCCAATAATAATAATAATAATAATAATAATAATAATAATAATAATAATAATAATAATAATAATAATAATAATAATAATAAAATCAACAAAACTCATCTTGGCTATTATTGCAAGAAAATTCGAAACCATAGCAGGCACGTCCACGCGTTCACAGGCGCCTGGCCAACGATCCGGAGAAATTGCCCTTTATCGTTCGGAAATGCGATCTCACCAACGAGTCTGCTAAAGCGCCGAAAGCTAAAAAGTGGGGCTCGCTGAAAGGCAACTGCTTCGCAAAGCCGCAGCACGGCAACTTGCAAAATCGTTCCACCAGTTCCGGTGCGACGGCGGTCCCGAAGGGAGCAAACTGCTCGGCTAAGAACCCGGGGCCGATAACGGGTACATGCAACGAGCTCACTCCAGCCGGAAAGCACGCAAGCGAATCAGACGCGAGGGCAGGAGGCGAGAAAAAGTAAACGAAAAGAAAAAAAGTGAGGGGGGGGGGGGGGGAAGAGAGAGAGAGAGAGAGGAAGGAAACCAAAATTAGGTAAAAAGAAAAAGAAGGAACAAGAGTATGGAAGGGCGGGGTGCGGAATCGACCATGCATGGGGAGTAATTCGCGAAGAGTAGAAACGTAACGGCTCGCAACCACTGGCGCCAGAGAAAGTGACAGAGAGAAAAGGAAAAGAAAAGGAAGTATTCGGGGGAAAAAAAGAGAGGGAAGTTGGGTGTGAGTGTGTCGAGGACGAATCTGCTCTCGAAAGCGAAACGTGCTCGGATTCGCCGAGAACGCCGCTGCAACGCGAGTCGCTGACGCAAATGCACCCCTCCCCCCCTTTCCCGAGCTTCTTGTGAGCGCACGCACGCACAAACGAAACGAAGGGAGCACGAGGAGTGAAGAGGCCCAACTGTGCGACAACGACGCCGCGTTAGGTACAAAAAAGGGGGAAAAAAAAAAAAAAGGGGGGGGGGGGGGGGTGAGAAAGCGGCGAAGGAAAGAAAAAGAGTGAGACGTGCTGCGGTTTTCTGGCGTCGCCACGATTTCCTTAACGTTCCTTTCCCCTTTCTTTCTCCCTGTTTACGTGCAACGAAGAAGGAGAAACAAAGCAAAACAAAGGGAGACAGGGAGGCGCGAAGACGCTGCTGCCTTCGCCGCGACATACTCGAAAAAGCGTCGCTTCTTTTTCCCGCCACTGGATTTCTCTCTCTCTCTCTCTCTCTCTCTCTTTACTCCATCGCGGCTCCCCTTTGTGACGGCTCCCCAATCTACCGCCTTGTTGACACTGCCGAAAAAAAAGTTCTCGTCTGGTGAGACCCTCCGCGTCTGTCCCTAAGCTCCCCAGGCCACATCTCTTCGGCTCGCATCGATCACGTCTCTTGTTTTCCTTTGCATCTCTTTATATTTTTCCCCTTTCTCAATGGCTATTTCCTTCACAGGCTCGATCTCACGCTTATGGTACTGGAGACCGAGTTAATAGGAACTTTTCCGGCAGCTCTCTTTTTCTGTTTTCCTTCCCCCCCCCCCCCCTTTTTTTTTTTTCAAAATGCTATCGGTGAAAACAGAAACGTTGAGGATTTGTACAGAACTGCCGATTCCCGCTCTGCGTTCCATCATTCAACGATACCGGAAAACGGTTAAGGTGTGGTAATCGAGCGGCCGCGACCGCAAAAAGAAGAGGCGCGCGCTTTTTTTTTTTTTTTCTCTTTCTCTGTACCTCTACTCAGCGGAACAGAAGGGTAACACGCAAATATTTGCAGGCGGCTGAGAAGTGGTCACGCTATAAACAATTGAAAGTGACCCGCACGACCAACAACGATTTCAAAGGACGCAAAACTGAAACAAAGGATTTTGTTTTTCGTTTTTACAATGGCAGCTCCCGTTGTGTTTGTCGAATTTTGCTTTCCTCATCGCTTTTTCCTTCAGGCGCTGAGTGGGTTTCCGGTTGGCGCAGGCTCCCGAGGGTGCTGCTTTAATGTTTATAGGTTGTTTGGTTGGTTTATGATGTACAACGCCCCAAAGCGTCTCAGGCTATGTATGAGAGACGTTCTGCTAACGCGGAAAACTGGGCGAACTGCACTGATACCACCTACCAGTTTCCAACCTCCCACTGGCCGTCGACGTAGGGAACCGTCATGCCAACCCCTAGTCACAGTCCAGCAGGGTACTTTTCTTCAGATTTGCTGACATTTCTGTTTTCCCTAACTATTTCAGCCGAAACTCCAGGAAGACGGAAGAGGCGCAAATACGCAGTGGCCAAAGATTGTCAGTGCATACAACGAAAACGAGATCGAGCTTTGCAGGACAATTTTTGATACCATGCTCGGGGGGCTTCGTGTCTCACATAAGCGCCATAAGCGCTCGATTTCCGCACACTAAAGGTTAAGCGCTATTCCACACACACACACACACACACACACACACACACACACACACACACACACACACACACACACACACACACACACACACACACACACACACACACACACACACACACACACAAATAATGCTTTTCAACGAAGCTATGTTTAATAATATTCACCAGCCCGAACTAAGCGTTGACAGCATATGTCGCGCTCACTTAGCAAACAACAAAAAAAGAGCTAATATTGGCAAGATGCCACGCATTAGACACGTTAGACGCAAATAGATTTCATGCCAAGTCAATGAGAACATGACAGGTATTTGGCACTCACAATACCACGGAAATGTCATGCCAATGCGTTCACTTTAGATGGTCCTTTTCTCTGAATTTTCCCGACTTTCCCAGGTTTTTCATGTCGCAAGGACAAAAAACTTGGAAAATGGCTCCTCATGTTCTGCTCTCGCCGCGGCCAACGCTGCCTGTTTGCATTTGCGTATATCCTACCCCATTGGTACTCTCTTCCCTCCTCTCCGCTCTCTCTTGAAGGGCCCTCGCAAGCTTGGCGACCGATTCCAATGGATGAGCGTCGCTCTATCAATCTCGTACGGCCCGCGATGCTCTTTGGACCAAGAAACCCTCCCACTGAATGGCTGACCTGGGCACTCCACATCCATTTTCCTCCATTTGGGGCCGGCGCCATATTTCAGAGCTTCTCGCCGAGTGTCCGCGCGCGCAGAGTTCCGCCTGGTCGGCAGGCGGCCAATCACCACCGACGGTCCCCGCAGTCGCACACAGAGAAGAGAGAGGAGGTAGGTGGTCCCGGGGCGGAAGTGACAAGTGCCCTCGGGCAACCAAGGTTGACAACCGCTTACTTCCGCCCTCGGCTGGGCTTGCGTTTTTTCCCCGTCTTCCGAGTGACCGGCCTGGCCCTTGGCTGTGGCCAGCCAGGCACCCTTCGCCAGAGTGCTCTCCCTCGAGGCGCGGCCGAGGCTGCAGGTCGTCGCGGGCGTCAATAACTCTGCTCGCAGGCAAGGGATGAAACGAGCCTCGGGCGAACGGCCAAATTGCGTTTGGTTTGGGGCCGCCGGCCCAGAAACAACGTTAGCGTGAGCGAAGCAGAAGCAGCAGCGGCGGCGGCGCCACACGGACACACGCACGTACGCAAGCAAGCAGGAAGGCGGCTGAGGAACGTAATGCGGTGTACGCTGACCGCGCCGTTCGATCTTCACTCGTCTGGATAACAGCCGCGGCGGAGGCGAACGCGATGGCTCGGGCCACCGACCACTAAGCGGTTTTCCTTTAGCGTGCCACTGACATCTACCGGCCCAGTAGAAGGGAAGAGAAAAATAACGCCCAACACTAGGCTTCTACTATGAGTGTCAACAATATATTTCGGACTCATTCGGTCTTCAGGCACTGATCAATCACTGTTGTTCGGTCAAAGCCACAGTTTTCAAGCTCTGGCTCCTTGGCGAGCGGAGTTTAACGGAAAATGGATGTCCATTTCAAATATGAACTCTTAAGCATAGCGGCTAATTCGGTACGTGTAACCCACACAGGGGAGCCTATACACGAAACGCTGATGGACGAGTTAAATGGACACTGAGGTAAGTGGAAACAAATGCACCCAGAAAATGTCAAGCAGCTGAACAAAAGCCAGCGAATGGGCAACGCGGATACTTGGTGAGGCGCTGCCTGAGCACAGTGAAACGAACTTGAATAATAATAATAATAATAAAAAAAAAAAAACACTTTCAGCCTGTTTCGACGTTCCCGTCACCTGTCACCCTACTCGGCCAGGTTTAAACACAATTTCATCTCAGTCGTCCGACGCTAAAGCGGAGAGGTGGACTTTTGCTCAGACTCTGCGCGCCGAATGACTTCAGCAGTAAACCTGCGGAGGCTGCAGGCTCCGCGGATTTTCCGCTGGGGTAAGTGAGCTAGACAAGAAAGTGCACAAGTGCACCACTGAACGAAGCTTAGCGAGCATACGAAAGGAGATGGGGCGAGGTCGTCTTACAGAACAGCACTACTTAACGAATCCCATTAATCAATGCGTGTAAAAAATAGTCTTCTCGGAGAATATTAAAAACAAAACACGAGTAAACGGTTGCCTGCATCATCAACGCCTACCAGGAACACGGGAGGTTCCAGACGCCACTAGAACTGGAGAGGGGAACGACGGCCACTACAATGAACTGGTTGAGGCTGAGAAGGGCTCTTCTCCCGTCAGGATGCCGGTGACGAAACGAAGCGAAAGACGGTTTCGCACTTCGGTACGCTGCTCAGCTTAGCGCAAAACTCGGCCCCGTTGCACAGACTCCTCCGTTGACAGGCACCGCGCCTAGAGGCTGACGAGCAACGCGTGACCGCGCTTGCTCGCACGCCCCCGCGAACGAGTGACTCTCGATCCTAGGAATATCGACAGGCAGCGAAGAGCGCGCGATCTACTTCGCACTATCGACCGCCGAGCTCCGCAGATGCCTACTATCGCCGGCGAGAGAGACGAAGAACTTCGGTAGGGCGTGTCGGCTGGCCGTATTTGCATCGCCTGTCGCGTTCTTCTCGGGCAACTCACGCTAGGACGCCCCGTCGTCCTCGCTGTTCACCCATCCGTGGGAGAAAGCAGCTTGAATGCGCGCGGTACGAAGCACTTTCAAGGCTGAGACAACCTATAGCGGCATCGGTGCACATCATGCATCTCGCCAGCCAAGAGCACTGCTTGTGCATCCGACCCCTCCTCCCCGTTCGCCGAGGACACGGGTGGAGGACTTCCGCATGCGTAGAAAACTCTACACTGGACGGCCGGAGGGGCGACACGGGACACACAATTCAATCCTCCTCGATTTGCACAGGCAGGAGAAGAACGCCGGCTAAGTCCGGTCACACATACCTTCTTGAGGTGTCCCGTGGAGGTGCCGAGGAAGGCGACCGTGTAGTCGTGCGTGGACACGGCCGCCACCGAGGTGAGCAGCACGTTGGAGTAGGTCAGCACGGGCGTCGCGTTCACCGGCTTGCCGCCGTCCAGAGGCGTGTTCACGTCCATGCCGCAGAAGTCGTCGTTGATCTGCACTTGCTGCAAGCAGAAAGAAAAGAAGGAAGGTCAGGCGACGATTCGACTATATATGCACTGATGATAAACATGCAAGTTTTTTTTTTCCTTTTTTTTTTTTTCAGCGGAACAAGACCAATCCGAGCCAAGTCTCGGCCGTCTACTTAGGGGTGGTCATGCGCGGCACATTTCATCCGTGCCACATGACCATTACAGCGTCACTTGGAGGAGTACAAGGGTACACGAGTGAGATTAAATACATGTTTTAAACAGATACAGTGAAAAAGAAAAGGATGTTGGACAGCTCGCTCAAGTTAGCACTCCCGTAGACTCAAAAGTGCGAATGAAAAGGAGAGAGAGAGAGAGAGAGAGAGAGAGAGAGAGAGAGAGAGAGAGAGAGAGAGAGAGAAGGCGACATGCATATGTCGAAAGAAGAATGCACTAGTCGGCAGCGATTTTTGTGCGGACCCTGAAGGCTTGCCGACGCCATCATTCACTCGAGGAACGGTGGTCAACAGCCCTTTTCAATGCAGGCGGCACAACCTTGAATCGAGCAGAAGGTAAAGTTTCGTAATTCAAATTTTCTCAGCCAGAAAGTACGTGTTATGTTGCACTCGTGAGGGATATAAAAAGAGAAAAAGTCGGTCATTGCCACAACTGGGCGGAGTTCAAGTCCAGGCCCGCAAGCCCCTCCCACAAAGCAAAGGTAACGGGCCTTAAACCACTCGCGGGAGAGGTCCCTCGTGCTGCACCTGACCGCAGAAATACAAAGCTCGCGAAGCGTTCCAATGCGCGGCACAGTATCGACCGCGTGAGGCACACCCGCAACCTACGAAGAAAACAGGGATTGAGAATATGAACACAGCCCAGCGCAGAAGAAAGGCGAGGAATCCCACCGGGACTTTACGTCGCGTGTAGGAACACTACCCGCAATCCACCGGTGCGATCGCAGAGACCCGCATTCTTTCCCCCTCTCTAGAAAAAGCAAATAAAGGCCACGTTCAGCTCCTGAAGATGCCCGTTCGCAACGGAAAGATGAGCGACCGGCCAGCGCAGTCCCCATCTCTTTTTCACGGGAGCTAACGCGCGAGCATAATTTGTGCTGGAGCCGGTCCGGTTTATAAAAATTCGTCTGCCCGATACCCCATGCCAGGGCCAAACTTTAAGAGAGGGAGGGGGTGGGAGGACGTAGCAGAATGACGAACACGCAAACCCGACGAGGGGACAGCATGCACGCTCTGCCGGCAGGAACACGTAACGAACGACTGTCAACATCGGCCGAAGATAACAAAGGAGTGCACTCGGGTGAGCGTTTCGACCGTAACTGAAGGTACCACCAAGGTGCTCGAGTAACGGCGCTCAAAAACCGGGGCGCAGCACACACGTACCAAATCAAAAAGGAGGCAGTGACCGTATTAGGGCATGTAACAGAATTTGCAAATGTATTTTGTCGGCCTCTCGTTCGAGAGTTCTGCAACAACGCTCCCTGATGCGCGTAGAATGGCGGACCATGAGCGCCAAAAGCAACGCACACCCACGTTTATACGTCGAGCATCCTAAGAAAAAAATATATATATTGTCATCCCACATCGCCTGCGGCACAAACAGGAATGGCGCTAAGATACCTGCATCCGATCCCCGGGGAGCGCAGCCGCATACGCCGTCCACGATCCCAGGCGCGGCAGCAGCAGCAGCCAACACGGCAGCGACGTGAGGTAGCGAGTCATCAAAGAGCGCTAATGCTATCGGGGGACGCAGGTGCCGTTAACGGTCTCTGTGGTGACCCGGCATCAGCACGGGACGCCGACCTCTTGGAGGAAAGAGGCCTCCAATATAGCTGGACCATTGCTATCGCTTTGAGCCTCCCTCATCACTGCGGGCCGCGTCACATTCCGCGCGTTTGGTCCACAACTCGCCTGCCTGCTTCTCTGTGACATAACAGCACCCTTCGCTCCGCCGGCATCAGGACTCTGCATGGGCTCCCTCGACACTTTGCCTAGCCGCGTTGCAGCAGATTCGGAACGTGCTAACATGCAGGTTGGGGTTATGTAAAAAAACAATTTAGTACAGTACAGAGAAAGCACGAATACTGGTGGACGCAGAAAAGTGACACATGCTGCTACCAAATGGTAAAGGCTGCGCACACCTTGGACTAGGTGTGTCTGTCCCGACGCCCTTATTGCGACTGACCAGCTGACCGAGAGGAGTATACCCGCATTGTGGGCCAACCACGCTTTCGATGTCAGCAGTGTCCAGAAACGGAGCCTGCAGACTTCAATCGTGCACCTTCGCATCTCGCCGTGGTGACTGTTCTCGCTCACTTTGTTAGAAAGTGCCGAGGGAGAGCAGACGTCTGTTGCTTGAGAAAAAAAAAAAAAAGGGAAAGGTGACGTCTTTCGTTGCGCGAAAATCACGCTTTTCTCTCTTCACAACCGGCGCGGAACTATAAGGCGAAATGCAGTACATCTGTTTTTACGCCTTCGTCCAATAAGGCGAGTTACAATGTGACGACCTTCGATTCGCTACCGCCGCAACGGAGCCGCGTCTCGAACACTCATGCTTGTGAACACCGGGTCGTCAGTCGCGCCATCTTCTTCCAGCGTCCGCAGGCGTGCCACGTGACATCGCACTCTCCTACGAGTGCGCCAGGGCGCATTCTGTATTATAAGCTACGCCTGATGAGGCACCGTTGTTTCATCGCCGCGGCGGCGCGAGCACACACAATGGCCGTGGGCACAAAGAAGCCTTCGTCGCGCCTCAAGTCCTGCATCAAGGCGCGGCACAAGGACCCCGCACTTAACGGAGCGCTTTGGTGCCGCCGGTCCTATACAGCAAAACAGGTCGCCCTTTCGCGGAAGGTCGCGGCGATTCCCGCGGTTACAATGATGCCACTCAGCCGAGCCAGGCTTTGTATACAAAGCACGAGACGCTTATAAATGGTCATCTCGGAAAGGAAATTGCACGGTTCCTCGGCCGACACAAGTATAAGGGCAGCCCATTCGACGAAACGAGATACTGACGACGCGGCGGGCGCGACCACCCCGAAGACAAGGCACGCGCCTCCTGCGTCCTGGGGAGTCGACCAAACGGCTCAAAGCGATTTCGTATGCAGACTGGAAAGCACGAAGCCCCCAGAAGTTCTAGTAAAAAACATACTGGCCGCTTCACCGCCGAGCGCATGTGTTTAAATGATGGCGAAGGCAGTCATGTGATTTTTGGAGTCTGTTTTTATTTGTTTTGTTTATTTTTTGGAGGGGGGGGGGGGGGGGGGGGTTAGGCGTGATTGGGGGTGGCGCAATGTTTGAAGTGGCTGATCATCCAATACCTCCTCCCGAATTTAGTAGCATGCATGTTTCCCCACCCGGTCATCACCCTTGCCACATGACGTCGCGTCCAAATGTGCGTTCCCAGAACACAGGGTCAATCTGAGAGGCTAACTTCCCGACGACTTACTTCGCCAACGTCAGATCAGCGAAGCCATCCCATGGTCGAACGAGTTGCCGCGCCAATAAGGATAAGAAGGCGGGGTGGGCAACTACTGATGCTGCTGCTGCTGCTGCAACGCGGAAGAAGAGCCTACGCGCGTTGCAAAGAACCACGGGGCGTGCGCGCGGTTCCCGCGGATCGATGGAAACGAGGCGCCGGTCAGCCACTTCCGGCCAGCCCATTTGTGCGCGCCTGACGAGACGAGCGCGCCAGCCCGCATACACAACGCCTGCCGCAGCCGCGCGCCGGTACACCGTGGTGGCGGCCCAGCACTGGCCCGCCATTCGCCGGGAGGTCTGGCCGCAGACTGCGGCAGACACGCAGGCGCCGGTCGTTTGCAGTAGAGCGATTAACTCGACCGGCACAGCTGCCGCTGCTGTTCGCGCCACTCTTCCCGCGGGAGTTAAGCGGAGTGGGGAACCTTCGGGAAATGCCTCGCCAAGGCACGCCGATTCAGCATGGACTGGGGGAGAATGCGCGTACACCGTCAGGCGGAGCAAAGAATGCCCCTGCTACCGAACAGAAACGTGCTAGTATTCTCGGTCCCGGGCCAAACTATTCACGGGAAAAAGGTCATTACGCGGCGAGACTTTCGTCTCCGGTACGTGTGAACTAAGCAGCATTCGTCTCTCATAAATGCTGCCCCTATGCGCAATAATGACGTTACTTATTATCGCTTAACTGGAGACGACGGCGGTAACAACTGTACTAAACACTTACCGATCTACAGAAGGCGCGTGAAGTGAACCCGATGCTCCTCCTCAGTGAACAAAATCAATCTTTTCGACAGTATTCCGAAGTCCAGAAAACATTCAACATGAACAGTAAATGAGTGAGTGGACATGTAGTAGTCGACTATAGTAGTGTAGTGTAGTGTAGTGTAGTGTAGTGTAGTGTAGTGTAGTGTAGTGTAGTGTAGTGTAGTGTAGTGTAGTACGCGGGTTGCTCTTAGGCCTACGAGTGTGCACAAGCTAGACCCCATTTCTTATTAAAAGCCAGAAGCGAGTCTGTCACCGCCCTGGTTCCAGTGGCCGAATTCTACGGAGCTACAGCCATTAATAAGAAAAAGGAACCCTTCCAGACGAGGCTCCGGCTTCGTTTCAGATTTCTTTGTCGCAAGCTCTCTTTGAAGTGAACCAAATTATTCGCGGCAAAAAAGCCTGATTATGTGCGCGGCAGCCAGACTTTGACCTTACGTGCACTCATAAAAAAAAAAAAAAAAAAAAAAAAAAAGTAGAAGTTCCTTAGGAGTCGAAAAAACAACTAAGTGCATTTCTAATCACGCGCTAAGATCAAGTAGCAAGCAGCAATGGAAAAGAGACAAAAAGGAGAAGAAAAGGGGCGAAGGAACGCCGAACAGCGCAACCAACAACGAAGCGCAGCTCGCCCGCTGAGAACGCCTCGAGGTCAGCCTCGTGAACCGTGACTCCCAGGAAGAACGAAAACAAGCGGCAGACACCAAATGAAAACATAAGAAACATAGAGAAGGGGAATGAAGAAAATACAGCGACGCGCGCACGGAGAAGCCGACGAGGCATCGTTGTTGCCGGGCAAGAGGCACGCCGGGCCATAACACACACAAGGGCCGGCGCTGTCGCTGCCACGATCGGCCGGTATTAATTTTCGGTGCAGCCGGCGGGGACCGGCGTAGCCCAGGGGAAGGAAACAAATGCGGCAGAGCACAGGAGAGCGCCTGCAACCCAATTAGCACGCTCCGTCGATCGCGGAAACTTCCGTCGCACCGCTACAGAGACACTAACACACGGACCATGCTGCAGCTGCTCGCGCGGTCTTGCAGAGGACGGCAAACACACACGCACGCCGCGTCGACCAATTTCGCTACGCGCATGCGATATGCCTGATCAGCGGCGGAGCAAAGCGCCGAGAAACGCCGTTTCACTTCGCAAGATGGCGCGCTACTTGCACGTCGCAGCTTTCCGCCAAGCTAACGAAGCAAATCGAAGGCGTTAGCACAGTAGAGTACTAAGAACACGGTGACCCTAACGTTCATGGCGGAACGACAGTGCGCATGCGCGGAACGCGCCGCACATAACACCCCGGTGGTATAATACACTTCCGATGAGATTATGGCAACGCACAGAGCGGCGGATGTGCAAATATGGCAGAAAGTACAGAAGGGAGGTTAGGACAGTGGCGGGCCCAAGTGCAAGAACAAAGTGGTCTGGGGGAAAGGAAATCAGAGGTTACAGAGAGAGAGGGAGAAAGAAAACCGACGACTCTCGCTGCCAGATTCAGAGGCAGAGTAGGCAAACATTTCAGTTCAGTTCAGTCGTTCAGTCGTGTCCGACTCTTCGTGACCCTATGGACTATGTCACGCGCCACGCCTTCCGGTCTCTCACTATCTTCCTAACATCACATAACTTCATCTGCAGTGCCTCGAGAACGTCGATCAATTCGATCATTACGCAAGAAAACAGCGAATGTTCGCTGACAATACTTTAAGAACGAAAGGTTCCTGGTCAGGTTCCCATGCACAGTAAGAATATAAAGAGAGAACGGGACAGGGCTAAGCTTGCTGTCGGTCGAAATCCTCGTAATTCATCTACGAGGGTAGACGCATTAGGCGAATACTGAATTCTCCGACCGGCAAAGCCTTAGGGCCAAGCGCCGCGGCCTCGATGTCGCAGACTTCCTGCCCTCTCCTCCCTTTCCAGCCCGGATTTCTTCTCCATCCCCTTCCTCCTCTTTCTCTCAGTTCCAGCCCGTTCTCCACCGGCCGCATCAGTTCTGATTGTTCCGACCAAGTCGCGTGCCAACGCCAGGGACCGTGTCTAGCGCGCGCGGCCATCCCATTTTCTCCCTTCAATCTTTGCTCTTTTCTTTCCATTTATCTCTCTTTCCTCGGTGTTCTGTTTACTCTGCCGTGCGGGGGGACACGAAAACGATGGATGAGCTCGAGCACCACACGGTGCAGGCAGCAAGCAGCGCCTGCCGCGATGTAATAAAGCGCGCTTCACTGGCGCTGTTCGGCTTGGGGCGGACCCGGGCCCGTCGGCCGACCCCGCTTTTTCGCATGCGCGCCGGGGACCCCGGTATATGCGCTAAAAGAAAAGAAGCGCACGCAGGGACACCGGGCGGCTGCCAGGGCCAGCGAGCGCTGGAGCGAGGACGCAACGAGAAGGCATTGTAATGAAATTAGCGCCGCCGCCGCCGGTCGGAACACGGCACTCGTGCGGCGTCGCTCGCGCGACGGACGACGATGCACGCGAGCAGCCCTCTTATTGGATTAGACCCACCTCTCGCCCTCTTTCTATCTCTGCATTTCTTTCGTCTTTTTTTTTTTTTTCCTGAGAGAACGGGCACACGGTGGGTGAACGTGCGCGCCGCGGCCATTTTTCTTGATACGAGCGCTCGACATCCCCCCCCCCCCCCCCCCCCCCCTCCTCCCGTCCTTTACAATTGCACCTTCTAAACCCAGGAGCGTGGCGGGGAAGCTATTCCGACGTCGGGGTCCAAAGGGCACGCGCTCGTGCCTCCCCGCGCTCGCTGCCCGAAATCGCGACCGCGTTAAAGCCATTATTGCGCGCCAGCCCGACTGGTTTCGGGCCCAGGGGAGAGTGCAAAACGTTGCGCGGAGCGAGCGGCCATGCATCATCGTCGACCCGGGCCGGCGAGAACTCGGCGCGACCGCCAACGGGATCGGGAGAGGCGGACGCCTGTCTGTGCCTTTGGCACGACGCGCTGCTGTCCCCTCCCTGCGTGCATGCACGACAGCTCGCCTACAAATGGTAACGCCTGCCCGCCCCCCTGTGTCGAGCGCCTCACTGTGGTCGTCACCGCAGAAAGCCATCCGCTACCAGGCAATGAACGACGTGCCTCGTATCCTACTGGTTAGTTTTTGAACTGACCTTCGCGGCTCCCGTTCGATTACACTATACGAGCGAAGCAGGGACCCAACAACAGGGAGGTGACCCTGGATGATGCCAAGAAAAAAACACACCATAAACACTGGGCAATCTCGTCGAATAATGAGCAGAAACATCGCGCCAGTCGCGCCCCAGAAACCCTCACTATAAAAACCCTCACGCTGACAGTGGAGGTCAAAATGAAACAAGCAAGAAACGATCGAGTCTCGACTGAGCGACAAAGTCTGGCACGGGCTCCAAGCTGTTGCCAGGGTACCGGAGCACTTTGTTTCCGGACTTGTTGCCGACTCCGCTTTCTTTTCCATTTTTTTTTTTTTTATATATACACACGCTAGGCGCACGGCTCTCCACCGCCACCACCACCCCGAGGAGGACACTCGCCCAGGCGGTCAGGCGATGGCGAACGCGGCGGGGCGAATCGCGCCGCAAGCCAGCCAGTAAACGAAAACCGCTTGTCTCGGCCGATCGACTTTGTGGGGGGGCCATTGATCGCAGCCGACGCCGAATTAACGACCCCTGTCGCCGCCCAGCCGAGACGGGGAGGTAAGGGCAAAGAAGGCTGGTGGCACAGGAGCACTGCCCCACGTGGGAAGACGCGGCCAAACGGAGAAAGTGACGCAAGGAAGAAAAAAAGAAAAAGTAACAAGGTCTAAATATCGCCAAAGCGAGCCGCAGACAAGAGCAAAAGTGGGCAATATTCGCACCATGCCATGTCACCGCACAACACCCGCGAATCACCCGCCGGCAACGGTCACCAGAGCTGCATGGGCAACGTGCGGCTTGGCTTCTCCTGTTTCGATAACAGCGCACGTTGGCGACCCGAAGGGAGGAAGTTGCTCACCGGTGAGAAATGAAAGAAATATCGCGTGAATATCTGTTGTCTTACTGCGCGGTGCAAATCGAGAGTCCTCTTGCTACAGGAAGAGCAGGTTGATGTGGCGAGGCGCAAGCGGAGCGTGTAGCGAGCCGCTACTGTGATAGGCAAAAGTGGGCGGGGCTTCCGATCACCTTTCAGGTAACCGGACGGTTTACACAAAAAGCAAAACGAAATATGTTTGCCGAAAAAGCGTGCGCGAGAGCGTTGGCGCGGAACACACTCGAAGCACGCCAACGATTCGCGACTGCAACGAACGCGTAATAATCAGACCTCGGCACGCTTATCGCGGGATCGATTCGGCGTCGTCAGCACAGCGTCCCTAAACTCGTCTCTCTCTCTCTCTCTCTCTCTCTCTCTCTCTCTCTCACACACACACACACACACACACACACACACACACACACACACACACACACACACACACACACACACACACACACACACACACACACACACACACACACACACACACACACACACACACACACACCTATTCTTCTCTCTGTCCGTTTAAGGCTCTAGACCCTGTTTATGATTTATCACAAGGGACAAGGGATTCATTGTTACAACAAAAGATTTACCAGGTATTCGGGCATGTGTCACGCCAATAAAATATGTCGGCACATGCACACTTCCTTTGCACGCACTGGATAACTTCGTCAGCGCGTTTCAGGATGGATAATGCTGAATTTAAAAAAAAAAAAAAAAAAAAAACGTCAGGAAGAGCGACCTGAGGCACCCAAACAGCGCGAGACAATAGACAGCAACCCAGTTCTCTCAGCCCGAAGAAAGCGACGAACGATTAAAGAGCTAGCCGCGAGCGCAGATGAATTTGCGAAACGCTCGTCCTCGCATCGCGCCGCGTCTGACCTTCCACCAGCCATATTTTCAGGGCCGGGCCGGGGCAACGCGCGTTATACATACTCTCACTTCCCAAGGCCACGCACAGCGTTGCTCCAAGATGTGGGGCGCAATTACGAGGGGCCAGCCAGAAATCGGGACATCGCACATTTTGATGGGGACTTAATTGCGCGCGCTAGGAGAAAACGAGCGTCCACACGAGGCGCCCTAACAAGCCCACCTGGCTGGATGTGTACGGCAGCGCGGCCACAGCGGTCAGCTGAGTGCCGCTAAGGGTCCCTGCGCGAGATTAAAACGAGGTCGGACGAAAGGGGAAGCAAGCAGGAGGTGAAACCAGACATGAGTACTGCGGTGTCCTCGCCATGCCCAGGGAGAGGGAGCCACTGCGAAAGAAAATTCGAGCCGCTATATCTAATTTTAGAACGGTGGATCGATCGACTTAAACCAAGCATTTTATGTTAAAAGCCCCCAGTGTGCACTTTTGCTCAAGGCATTTGTGCGGGCACCTGGCCTCATCACGGTCACGGCGGCCGAGGCGGGAGCTCTTTCATTTGATGTCGAATGCCGTAAAGCTTGGCTTGCTCAGAGCATATGTCGACGGCCGCGCTGTCGAGGGGGACACTGCGAGGGCCGTGCCAATGTAGTTGGCCGGGCGCATGACAATGGGAGTTTCTGAGAGAACCCTTCGAATCGTCACAATATTCTGGACGTTTTCGTACGATATGCGTAGCTGTCGGTGGGCTTCGGCAGTGATCGACGTCACATCTTTCCGTCGGGATCATTATTGTATAACTTGTGTCTTAAAGAAGGAGTCAATGCAGTGTTGGTTTGGTTTGGTTTGTGGGGTTTAACGTCCCAAAGCGACTCAGGCTATGAGAGACGCCGTAGTGGAGGACTCCGGAAATTTCGACCACCTGGGGTTCTTTAACGTGCACTGACATCGCACAGCACACGGGCGCCTTGCTTTTCGTCTCCACCGAAAAGCGGCCGCAGAGGTCGGGATTCGATCCCGCGTCCTTGGGAACAGTAGTCGAGCGCCTTAACCACTGCGCCATCCCGGCGGGGCTCAATGCAGTGTTGGTTGCGAGCCGACCGACTAACGTCACCGTGGCGCTCGATAGCTCCTCCGGCACAGGGGGAATGGGGCGTGCCTGTTGCTCGGCGTGTTCCTCTATTCCTCTGCGGAGGTGCTAGTGCGAGGAGTTTCTGCTTCCTAGTCTGAGAACACACGTCGTGCGCCTAACTACGGCAAGTAAAATCGTACGGCAAAACGTGTCTTGGCAAGCGCGGTAGCGAAATCAACCGCAACTCGTTGCCTCAATGTCCGTACGGTTGTCGTGCTCAGCTAAAACTCTTTCACACTGCCTCCGCTATGATAAATGTCAATACCAAGTGGAACAATTCATTTACGCGCGACGGTAGCACGATTGTTAGGGAGCTTGGTTAATTAGTTAAGAGGAACCGCGGGGTCAGTCTCGACTACACAGCTGCGTTGTTTAGACGGATTCAAAATACAAATGGCGGTGTGCAATATCAGTTTAGAAACCCCACGTTGACGTAAATAATTCGGGCACATTTATTACGTTATCAGCCCCTGCGTCGTTTCTGGCGTTAAACCCCACTTTCTGCAATGTTAGTTCTCGCTTTCTCCTATCTGGTCAGGGAGGATCTCGTTATCGTTCATAGGTACCGCTACCGAGGCCCGGACATGGTGACGTGAACGCCAGCAACATACAAAGGACGGACCGAGCAACCGAGACGGTATGCGGTTATGGGCTGTTAAAAGCTCAGCCGTCAAAATGCGCAAGCCTAACTGCTGCGCGCCCATCCCGTCATCCTAACACAAAATGACTGGACAGGACGAACGCGCCACTACACAAACACAGCCTTCGAACGCATCAACAACGCTCTGAACATTCGAGGCCATACAAGCCCCGCAAAATCGACAAGGATTCCGCGGTAGTGAAAGAGGACAAGAAATCGGGGCCTTACACGGTCGGAAGCCCAGACGACAGAAGCGCGCTGGACAAAAACAAAGCGTCAAGAAATGGCGAATACGGTAGAGAAGAGAGAGAAAAAAAAATGGACAAACGGGAGCGCACACGCAAGGAGGGACGACACGGCAGGAGGGCCCGAAGCGACGCGGGCCAGCTGCAGCGGGCGTGCCCGTACAATCGGGGAACCGATTCGCAGCGAGAATCAATGGCTCCTCTGCGCGCGCCGGACGTCGATAAACGAACACGGGCGGCGCTCGGCCGCCGCCTCCCTTCCTTCCACTTCTCTTCCCTCCGGCATCATCTGCTGGGCAGACCGAGGACGCGACGCAAAGACAGCAGCAAAACGAGCATCAGAAGGGAGGGGGACAAAAACGCACTATAAAAAGGGCGAAATAAAGATTAAAGGTGGCGAAGAGAAGTGCACCCCCGCGGCCTCTCTCCCGCCGTTGCTTCCTTCAAAGGGGCCTCGTTTCTCTGATGCCAGAAACTGGTCTCGGTTTACGCCGGCCCATCTTGGCTTTCCCGCACAGCACGGCGGCTCTGCGGGGAAGCCCAATAATCCGTCGGTCTCCCAATAACGTGTCAAAAACACAGGCAAGTGGAGGGCCACAGACGGAGTGAGGAAGGAACGAGCGAGGAAAGAAAAAAAATAAAATAAGCAAATAACGGAGCTAAGGCTAGAAAGAAAGATGTGCACGCCACAACGGACGGCTGAAAGTGAAGCGGGGATGGTGCAAGACCAACCGCTTTCTGCGAACCTACCGCTGCTTGCTAGGCGCATTCCTCGGTATTGCCTTCCATTTACTATGTCTGAAAATGGGTCTGCCAGTATTCCGCGAAATCAGAAGTGGTGACGTATGTATGACTTCTGCCTCAGAAACGAAGCAAAGCACGGAAATCGGGAAATGAAAGCAGCATTAAAGTGCTCGAGCAGTCAGTAAGCACTGAAAAGCCTTACCTTAACTTAAAAGCCTTAGGCAAACAAACAAACAAAAAATAATAGAGGAAGGGGCTCGGGAAAGGTGTGGTGAGAAAGAGATAAAGATGAGGATAAAAAGAAAACCGTAGAATAAAATTAGCAAGAACCCATCCTCCACCATCGCAGAGCGCCAGGAAAGAAAGTGGAGAAAGCAGAAGGGTATGCCAAGGCACCCCACGGGCAACCTCTCTGGCACTGTCAATTTCTTTAACGACCCAAGAACAGCTAAAATCGATGTTAAAAAAAAAAAAAAGAATGCAATATGGAGAAAATGTCACAGGCGTTGTTGAATGTCGCAAAAGAGAATACTACTCCATAACCAACGGAAGAGCTAACAAGCGGAAGGTGCCTGGCAGTAGCCGCAGCAAAACACGGGAACGCCGCTAAATCGACAGACAAGGAGGGAGTGACAGAGAGTGGCTCGCTGCAATATTCCATTAACCGACAAAGTATCCTCTTCCGGGAGGCCACATCGCAGGAGAAGGCAGCGGTTTATCGATCACCGCCGAGCGGCCACCCACCGCGTGGTCTGCACCTAACCGCGCAAACCGAGAGCGCTCGCCAGCGCGACTACTGGAGAAATAGTCAAATAAAATAAACGATTCCCCATTTATACGGCCCGTTATCGAAGTGGACAGCACGCGAAAAAAAAAAAAGAAAAAAGTGAAAGAGGTCTAACCTAACCGGAAAGCCTTCGCGCACTGCTTGGCCGGCTCCTGGTAGCATGACAACTGAAGTGAACAACTCCGCCACCCAGGTCGTCTCGAGGGTAGGAATAAGGGAGATTGGTCGCAATAGCCGCACAGTCGTGTGAGCGCAGGCATATTATAACCCCGAGAGCGAGTGAGGCGAACGATATCTCTCGTCTCGCAGGCTTCGCAAACAGCCGAAG
Source organism: Amblyomma maculatum (assembly GCF_055883805.1). Taxonomy (NCBI): domain Eukaryota; kingdom Metazoa; phylum Arthropoda; class Arachnida; order Ixodida; family Ixodidae; genus Amblyomma; species Amblyomma maculatum. Next base: position 339,289,632 of record NC_139344.1, read on the forward strand.
CGAACGTCGTCAATGTTGCCGCTCTGGTCGCTTCCATCGCGTCAGGAAAGAGAAAAGCCGCGCGTCACTGCCCTGTTTGCTTTGGGACGGGCTTACGCTTGCTTCCAACATGAGCAAGAGGAGGTCCCCCCAGCAACTCTCTACAACGCTGGCACGATGAGGAGGAGTCGCTTTAGCTGCCTGCTGTTACGAGACGCTCGCGCGTGGGATTACAGATTCGAGGAACCGGCGCAACGCGGGTACAACAAGCCGGCACGGCCGACGATAAGGTTTCTCTTGCTCGGTATAAGCGTCACCCGCATGCCGACTCGACGAAAGTCGCCCGAACTGTCACGGAATGCCAGCCGAATTGCCATTTCTTTAGCCCAGCTGGCGAGGGTAAAAGGGGGGCGGGAGACCAGAGCCTTCTCTTTGATATTTTACCAAACGACAAACCCTTCTACCATTAAGCCATTCTTGTCTGTCATAGGTCGCATGAATATATAACGTTTAAGCCGTTAAGAGAAGTAAATACGTGAGTATATCTCCGTTGAAACCGGTCGGCCGCTAGGAATAAGAGTTTTCTCAACGTTCCCGTTTGCATCTTTCAGGACAAAACTATACAAAGGGGTTGGTGGGGGTGAGCCCGCTTGATACTCCTCCTGTTATAATTCGTGAAGTACACAATTCTTACTACTCACTGACAACAGGAAACAGCTTTTAACGAGCTGCTTTGTGTAAGCAAACATATAAAACAATAGCGCACGAACAACCCTGTAGACACCGCGGACAACTCTAAAAAAAAAAAAAAAAAAAAACAGCCGATAGCAGCCTTCGACGGAAATAGTGCAGCCGCGGAAATACTCTGCTCCGCAATGTAGAGAACTCTAGTACAACGGAGAAGTACTAACACTGACAAACTGAGCTACCGGACGGCGATTGCGCACACGTAGTGGCCCCATTTGGCCCCGCCCCTCTCCCCTTGCGCCTGCGCGCGAAGCGTCCGGTAAACAGACACACATTCATGTCAGTTGCGTGCCGGCTGTGTTAAATCTCTCCAGAGAGCATTAACGCATTCAGAGACCAGCATATTTCTCTCCCTCTCTCTCTCTCTCTCTTGCGCGAGACAAGGCTTACCGTGAGTTGGCACGGCTGGCTGGGGTTGATGAAGTCTAGGCCGCGCACGCCCTCGCCGTTGAAGCAGTCGTTGATGTTCTGCGTGAACTTGCGGTGCACGGCGGTCAGCGCGTACACACACAGGGCCGACTTCTGGCTGGGCCGGTTGTAGACGTCCGTCTCGTCTCGGCTCTTGGCGAACACGACGAAGAGCACCTCGTCCTGCGCGCTGATGCCCAGCGAGACGGCCAGCTCGGAGCCCGGCTTGCCCACGAACGCGGCCTGCGCCAGGTTGTAGTGGACGCCGTCGGGCGTGTGGCACACGAGCGCCACCTCGGTGTACGAGTAGTAGTGCACGTCGTTCTGGCAGATGCGCACCAGCTTGGAGATGTACGGCTTGGGTTCCTCGGTGAACTGCTTCTGCACGGTCAGGAAGTAGGAGAATCCGCGCGAGCTGAAGCCGAACACGTACGTGATGGGGAACACCTCGCGCGCCAGGCTGTTGACGAACACCTTGGTGCCCGTCGAGACGCCCGTGACGGCGATGGAGAAGGTGTCGTTGCTCAGGTCCAGGCTGCGCGACGAGACGGCCGGCACGTCCGACCTGTACGGCCCGTTGCCCGTGAAGCTGACGCCCACGTAGAGCACATGCATGCGCGACAGCCGCTCGGGCCCGTTGGCGATGAAGGCCACGGTGGAGGCGGTCGCGTTATTCGCCACCACTGACTCGTTGGCGGGCGTCCGGAAGTTGGTGATGTTCTCCAGGCTGTGCACGGTGCACACGCCCTGGAACAGCGAGCCGCACGCGATGAGCCGGCTCTGCGGGTAGTCGATCACGAGCGCCTTGTTGTAGTAGTCGTGGTACTTCTTGGTGATGGACGGGCAGAAGCGCGTGACGGGGCAGCCCGGATCGTCCTTCTCGGGCCCCATGACGGCGCGCGCCTGGAGCTCGAGCTTGCTCGACAGCTGGTAGATGGCGTTCACGGCGCCGATGTACACCTGTCCGGTGTAGCTGTTGACGGCCATGTGGATGAACCTTTCCGTGGACGGGTCGGTGAATATGGCCGGCTTGTCCGGCACGGTGCTGTTGGCCGTGCCGTTGGCCGCCTGGCGCAGCTCCTGGGCCGCGCCGGGCTGCCGAAGCAGGCCATGGGTTGCGACCGGCCCGAGCGCCACCAACGCCAGCAGCAGGGGCGGAAGCAGCGAGCAGGCCGCCCACCAGCGGTCCCGCCTCGTCATGGCCGCCAGGGGGCCAGCTCTTCAGCCTGCGTGAACAGAAACACGGCAACAATTAATAGCTTGTTAAAGTCCTGCGTAAGTACACACAGGCCAGATTTTTGTACTGCTCGGACAATTTGTGGTTCGGGCGTGGAAGAGCACGTGCGTGTACCTTGTTTCCGTTTTGGTAGTTTCACCCACTTAGCTGACCTCTTCCCCGTGTAGAGCTCGAGCGGGGGTGAACGTGATGTTTGTTTTGCGCTTCTAAATTTTTCCCAGCTCAAAGCCATCCCTACTACAGTCAAAACTTGAAGCTCCCTTTCTATTAAACTTTTCTTCTCTACAAATCCGTTCCTATTGGGTCTTGCAGAAGCGGGGTGTGAAAAGCACAGTCTAAAAAACAAGGAACAGAACAGTGCCAAATAGAAGACAACACAAGCAAAACGATCCAACCTTAAGGGAAAAAGGCAGAACTATTCAATAACGGCTACAAACAAATTTTAAAGGAAAAGAATTAGCATGGCCAGGCAAAGTATGCCAGCATTCGATTACACGGGGAAACAAAAAAATTAAAAGCGTCCATGCGGGCAAATAAGACGCCAAGTCTAGGCTGTGGTGATTATTCGTTTTAGAAGGTATCGTGGGAATTAGGTAATCATTTGAAGATGTCCGACAAAAGAAGTTAATTATGGAATACATGTATTTAGTGTCCTCTTATAATTTCGTGTACTATATACACTCGTCTCTGATTAGGTGTAACGGCTTCAGATTGATCTTCCTTCTGCACATCCTGCAGAAAACGTTTCTTGATGTTGCTGTCTGATATCGGGGCTCTGTCTCATTCACAGCGCTGAACATAAACCGCCAAACGGGGCAAAACGCAGCTAGCCAAAACGCACTGCATCCCAGTCAAATGGGTCGCTATGTCCCACAAAAGGATGCGGACATACATCGGCAGTCTTTGAAATGTCCATAGTTTTTCATGTGTCCATCTTGCACGGACAGATATGGAAGACACAATCATGACGCATGCGACGTGGGATCCTAGGAAATGACGAAGAAGCGACAGTCTACACTCCGTTTCATACATCAAGTGCAACACTACCAAAGCTACAGCTCTTGTTTGTGCTCTCCGCATCCGCGATAAAAAATAGTGCCTGCTCTTGACGAGAGAAAATAATAGTTGCTTTGTCTGCAAGCTTTATACATTCTACATTTGCCATCAACTTCATAAAAAGCACTTTTTTTAGGGAGAAAAGGTCGGATTCTGCTAATTTGTATGTTTTTTTTGTTTTTTTTTATGTCGTTTTTCGTGCCGCGTTTTGCTGCCCCGCAACCTTGCCAGCTGTGCCACCAGATGGCGCTGGCGGTGCCTTCCGCGCTGCGCATCTCTTTTTGAGAAAATGGTTCTTTGGTGCGCATTTTTTTCTACAAGATCCGCTCTGTGAAGATGTCTAAGCATGCGAAGCATGTTATTGCAAACGTGTATGCTCGGAATGGAGCCCGTTTCGGCAGGAACCGCTCGCCTACAGAACGAGCGCGTAGTGATAGGCCTCCTGTTTTTTTTCTTGCGGACTACTTGCGTAGCTTTCGCTGCGTTGCAGCTGATGTATGAAACGGAGTATATATACGTGGGACATCCTCCCTCGGGGAGAAGGTGCCCGGCGAAGTGGGACTCCGTACAGTTTGGCAAAGACTTCGTCCAGGCTCCTATGGCTCAGTTAAGTAACCCCGTTTCCCTGAGAGTTGTACTTGCGCCGCAAGTCCAAGTAAGCGCGGAGAGATGCACCACGCCGAAGAAACAACACTCGTACATACGTGGAATACGTGACTCGGCCCCCCCTCCCCCGTTATGAGCGAAACGCGCTGCAGAAGTAAGAACAACGAAACGACAGCAACAGAAAAAGAATTGCGACATGCAATGGCGTGCACAGGACTGAGTTCCCAGAAAATGGGAGGCCTTATCTGTATGCAAACGAGGCGGCAGCGGCGCTGAATGCGGTGTGTTTAACGGAAACGTGACTAACGCCAGCGCCCAGGGAATCCGGACTCCGATAACAAGGACGCGAGAAGAGACACATTCACGAGGCGGAAGAGAGCGAGCGAGAGAGAGAGAGAAGCGGGGAGCGGAAACGATAGTTGTGCAAAGGGTTGCGCCAGTCGAGACTGGGGAAAAAAGAAAACAACGGTAGCCAAGAAGAAAGCGCCAGGAAACGTATCCTTTCACTACACATATAACGGTTCGCTAAGCGACAAGAGAGCATTTCAGACATCTTATAAATGCGCGAAAGAAGACACACACACGACAGGGTACAGGACGAGCACAAAACAACCAACTGCTTATTGGAACGGAAAAAGGATGTATTTAAACCCTCGGCTACTCAGGCGTCCATAGCTTAACCGCTCTCAACCCACCCGGTATCAAAAATATCATCAATGAAATGGCTAAGCACGTGCCTTGTTTCGCGCAACTATAAGATGTCTGAAGTACTGCACCAACTAGGCCGACAACACATCTTACTGAGACAAGAAAGAAAAAGCCAATTTTCTTCAGTCAATGATGACATACACTGTATGCAACGCACGCAATGGTTCCGATGTTAATTGGGGAAAACGAACCCCTTCGAGTGCAGCTTTCTGAATGGTGAGCGGATCTTCTAGGCTGACCGGGGAAAATGTCGCACGGGCAGCCCCAGTCGGCAAAGTGGTCCAGTGCTCAAAATCGCACGTGCTTAAAAACAAAACCGAAGTTCGCTACGGGCCGTAAGCACCGGGCAACGTGGCTATTCTTTCAGGAATGGACATCTTGGCCGATAAGGAACGCCGCCGGCATGCAATAAAAGACGTGGTGATGCCCAACTATTTACTGCTTTTTCACGCGCGGACCTTGCGCAACAAATGTTGGAAGGATGAATCGGTGCCGCGTTCTTTTCCAGACCATCGCTAAAACACTGTTTACAAAGAGTCGCAGCTGACCTCCATGGAACGAAACATGCGGTTATGTAGTGCATTTTCGTTTCTCTCTTCTTTATCTATTTATTTCAAGCCTTACCTTAGGGGTGCCTATTACGGGAGGAAGCGAAAAAAAATTGAAAGCCCACTGCAACTTTCAAGCCGGAGACAGATCAGCTCGGATGCGGTCACAATAGGCTGTGCAGCGAGGAGACGACTGAGATGCTGTACTGAGTGAGTCACCGCAGGGAATGCAAATGAAAAAGCCGGTTGCTGCGGGCGTCATGAAATGCTCGCGATTCACACGCAACAAAACAAAGAGATAAAAAGAACACAGGCATATGCAGCAGCTACGGCCTGACGAGCACGTCACGCGACTTGTTGCAAGGTGAACTTGCCGCTTGAGAGAAAAACCCGGTTAAAAAGAAATGCCGATTAAAAAAATAACAAAATAAAACATTCAGAAAGTAGCGCCGAGTCAGAAAGAGAAAAAGAGATAGATGCACTAACAGACCCGCACACATGAACATAATGGCCCGCCAATTCTGCAAGGGACGGAGGATTAACTGGCTCAACAACTCGATCCGCGGCGGCGTCCCAGCCAGGTCCTAGACAAAAGACCTCCCGCTCCAAGTGTAAACGCGAAAAGCAGAACCAATAAACAGCTCCTTGAGGAAGCACGCAAACGCCACGCCACAGATTGGCTTGAGAGGCGCTGACATTAAATCCCGGCCAAGACGAAAGCGAAACTCGCACCAGCGAGCGACGCTGCAGTAGACAAACACAAAACATAAAATTGGAGAAGCGACGAAAAGGGGAGCACAAAGTGTCTCGGCCCTGGACCTCACCTTTAGCTAAAGACGAAAAACGCGGTCGGCGCTCCTTCGATCGAGCCGGCCTCGAAAATCCCCGCTTGATCCTGGACGCTCTCAAGCACCTTCCTCGGCACCCCCTGAGATCTCCCCCGAAGCTTGTGCCGCTGTCGCCGAGAGGAGCGTGGGCGAGGCGTGTCACCACGGCGGCGGTGAACGAGCGTGGCTCGAAGGCGCGATATCAGGACAGCCGGGCTTCCGCGGCGGCGGACCGAACAAACAAGCCCGAGAAGGGATATAGACACGGCGGCGCAGCACGGGTGGGCGCGCTAGACGCCGTCATACGTGGCTGTTATTCATCGTCTCTCCTCGTTTTCAATACGCGCTCCCTCACACTCCTCACCCGGGGAGACTTATCGGCCGGTGACGGCGGCCTCCAGGGAGTTGCGGTGCGTGAAGGAGAGCGCGCTTAGCGACGCTCCTCGAAGGAAGGGACTCGGCGACCGAGATACGTCGGGCCCTCTTCACGCCGCGGGACACGCAGGGCCGTCTATCAATTTGCTCTCGAGCGGCCGAGGCCCCCGCTCCAGGGCCGCCGACGCGTCGATCCTCGTGTGTGTGCACAGGTCTTCGCATGTGTAAGCCGCACTGTCCTCAGCGCGGATGAGTAGGGATCGAGTGCCGTCGCGGCCCCACAGTGTGCGTATCAGTGCACTTGGCTAAACAATGAGGCAAGCCCCGAAGTGGAAGGGACGACGCAATGTGTACACAATCGAGGCGCATGCAAAACAGGCGGGTGGGCGCGACGCGCGCACTGAGCTGGGCGATGTTTCGAAGCTTGCGCTCGCTACCGTGTAGCGCCCAAAGCACTGTTCTGAGCAAACAGGGGGCTCCTAATGACAGCGGTTAGTGTGTGAGAGAGAGAACGTGCGTGTATTGAGAAGACATTGGATAACAGCGACGAGCGCAGACTGCTACTTCTAGCAAAGTCGGTGCCAAATATGCGTCGAGTGCAGTTTCGACAACTCGGTGGTTCACTACGTTTACGTATGAAAAGCGGAGCTCCAGCGTCTTGACAGGGCGGGCGACAAACCGTTCGACCACAGCTGATTACGAGAGTAGGCCACACTGAGACTGGCAACTAAGGTGCGCGCTGCCGTAATCAACTGAAGTGCACTTGGCGGGTTGTATATCCCTTGCTCGAGGTGCCACAGATAAGATTAATGTTTATCACAGACGGAGCCACGGGATGGTAACCAGCATGTAACACGAATGTTTGAGCATTAGCTATGAAGTCACAGAAAAGAAGTTCTCACAGATGTGTTCAGTTTCTCTCTCTCTCTCTTAGTCAGAGCTGGAAGTGAATCCCGACTTGCCCACGACTGCAGTGGTAACCTGAACTGAACTTCTTACGAAAGATCGCTTGCGGAAGCGAGTTTACCTGGACTTCATTTGGACACGCTGGTTAGAGCTTACAAACTTTACTAAGGGGCGAGCCAATAAGAGTTAACGCTCTAGATCAGAATAGCGAGCCTCATGTTGCGAAAATGTAGGCTTCCTAGAACGGAACGGCAAACAGCGCCCCCGAATGCCACGCGATAAGTAGCAAATATGAGGAGGTTATGAAAGTTGTGAAAAACCCAACACCGGGGAAAATGCCCCACCTTGATTGGGGCAAATCAGCACCGGGAGATCAATGATGGCTTGGTTTACGGCGTTTAACGTCCCAAAGCGACTCAGCCCTACTCAAAAACGAAAAGTTCTACGGGCCAATAACCTCACAGAATCTCATCTAATCACATACTCTCATACGGTGCATGTCATTATCATAAAATATCTTCCATAATTTATGTTATGTACAAGAAACTATGAGATCTTACGCAATTATATGCGACTTGTATGTGATTTCTTACGTGAATTGAGTGAGACTGTGTCAGAAAATGTGAGGTTATTGCCTCATACAATCTTTTCAGTAGGGAGGCTATAAGAGACGCCGTAGTGGAGGGCTCCGGAAATTTCGACCACCTGCAGCTCTCTAACCTGTACTTACTGTCATTGCACAACACAGGTGTCATGCTTTTCGCCTCCATCGAAAATCGGCCGCCGCGGCCCGGATTCGATCCCGCATCCTTGGACAAAGCCGTCGAGCTCCTTAACCACTGCATGCCACAGCGGCGGGGCGGTAAAGGATTGTGGTTGGCTGTGTGAGTAAAGGGTACGGAGAGGAAAGGAAGCGTGCGGGGTGGTGAAGACGTCCAGAGAGAGATCATATCCACACGAGCCACCGTGGCATCGTGACCGAAACAGCCAGAGCCGGCGCCCGCAAGGTCCTGACCCCACACCTTCGCGAAGCAGCAGCTACAGCGTTTCGCGAGAACCGCATCGAATATTTAACAAGTCTCCCCCATCACCAACGCCCTTATTCTCTTTCTCACTCGCCACTCACTTCGATTTCTGTGTGCAATGCCCATTCGCTTTGCAATTCGCCTCCGTAATGGCACGCTTTCACGGCACCGTGATAACGATCAGCGCGGCGCGCGGCTGCTGCCAACTCCCAGGAGGCGGGTTCGCGCCCGCGATCGAAGCTGCAGGGAACGTGCAGAATACACGGCGGCTCGCGAACCGGCAGTTCTATACTCAGGCGCCGTTGAGACGGCATCAAAGATTCACGCTTTTGGGCGGTCGCCAACGCATCGCAACCCAGCGGCGCAGACGCACGCGCGCGTCGGAAGGTGCGAGACGCGAAAGTCGGTCACGGCATGTAGCAATAGAAAGCGAAGCGGGTATAATGGACGTACCAAACGTGCACTGCATATGCAGAGAAATAAAAGAGCATATTACAACCAAGGGACAAAAGTAGTATATGTCTGATATTTTCACGTAGTCAGCTTCGCAGATTTCGCGTACGCCAACCTGATCTAACCAACCCCAGATGCACGGAATGTTTCCGTGTCCAGGCGGCTCTAACTGCTGTGAAGCTACGAAGTGGTCGCAGCGGTATAGAGCGCCCATAAGAATCTTAGCCCACACAAAAAAACAGAAAAGGAACTGCTTTTTTTCACCGAGAATTCCGAAGACCTCCCTAGTAACTATCCGTTATTTATTTTAATCCATACAGTTCCAGACCATTTTTAAGAGTTATGCTCACAGCATGAACCAACGAGAACAATTTTTTTTTTTCGTTTTTACTTCCTGAAACAAATTAACGTAATCATTTGTTGCAGAAACATCTTTCTTTTTCAAAAGACTACAGCTTATAAATAATTCATTACACGGACAAAAAACATAGCTATACCAAAGATAACTAAAAGAGAGGTGGAGAATGAGAGAGAGAGAAGACAAATGTCGTTATGTCTCTGGAAACCTGTGCAGGTATAAATTCTAAGCTCGGCGAATGTCTGCAATCTCGACTACCACGCTGCAAAAATATCGCAAGTAATAAGAAGCGTGTCACCAGTCTCGAGGGGCAAGCAAAACAGGGCGAGCTTAAGGGCGCGATGCAAACGGGGTCACACAGCCAGACAAAAAGTGAGCGAAAAACGAAGAGCCTCTTCAAGAGGCGAAGATACGATGGGGCCAAAAGTAGCCGCGACAGCAGCAGCCCGGTGCAATCGCCGATGCCAAGGAAGGTGAAAAACACAACGCTCGAGCGGCGGCCGACAAAGGTGCAGCGCCGACACGTCCAGACACAATTATCGGTAACACACTCCAGTCGTCCCCATGGCAACCATGCACGTGCAAGTGCACGGAATCCTTTGTTTCTTTCTTGCAGGACTACTTTTCGTACAGCTATACCGGCACAAGCCTCATCCGAACTAATTAAAGAAGAAAGAAAATAAGGAAATACTAGGAGGGCAGCCCTGCGTGGTGCTCCAAAAAAGCTGTTATTTAGACGGAAACACTGTCATTTCATTCTCAAATATTATTTTTCTTCTAAACAGCACTTTTTTTGTTTTTCATTTCCTCTGCATTAAGAACAATACCTGCACATGGATGCATCCAGTCGTGTTCGAAAAGAAAACAAATTGTTCCTGTGAGCAAACAATGCCCGATTTTGAAGCCGCTCCCGGCCGCTCGAAAACACGGCAGAGCACTTGGCCTTACTTTTCAGCCTGTGACCTTGCTTCAATCACCCTGATTTATGCATACATGGTGGTTGAACGCTCTACTATCGGCGAGCATGTCACGCCATCTTCGCGCTAAAGTAGCTATACTTCTATAGACATTTGCAACGAGGGCCTCCTAGGCGCCACCATATTGCTCGCTGGGCTGTTGTGTGCGCCTGACGTGAACACGGTGGAAGGGGCAGCAGAACCGGTTTGCAACAGTTCAGAGAGGAGGCGTTTCGACAACCTCCTCGCACGATGCAAAAGTCTATAAGAGGTCGCAGAAACGGTGTCCAGCGGTCTCTTGCACAGCTCCACGCGTGCACAGCAGTGGGAACTTTACACCATCGCAAACAGACCGCCACGATTTCAAAACGATCAAAGGGTCGAAGATTGCCAGGAGTGCATGTGGCGATGGCCTTGTACGCATGCCGAGACCACGTTTATTACCGGCCAGGGGTCAAAGCGGGCTAACAATCGCCCGCAAAAATAAATCCTTGCCCATCGAAATAAAAGATATATGCAGAAAGCAGAAGGCCGCGAAAGCGTGCAACGAAACGCGTTTCTGGCGCCGCTCGGCTGAGGCTTCGTGGGGCAACCATGCAGGATTGAGGGGCACCGTGGCCACGTAGCGCTGAAAGCGAAGGCGGAGGCTGAATGCACCTAATCGCCCGTAACGCGACGGAACAAATGGCGGTGACCAGCTTCGCACAAGCGCGCGTTACGGCGCTTACGACGCGTCAATGGACCGGAGGCGAATGGCCGTTTCGGGGCGCTTTCGGAGCCGCCTTATTATTCCGAACGGCGCTTCATCGCACGTTTGCAATGTGTTTGTGTGTGTATGCGCAGAGCGCGCGCAACGGAAACGGGGAGTAGCGAAAGCGCCGCGCTCGCGAAAGCCCTGAATAGACGCGGACTCGACGGAGCGCGTCGACGAGCAACGCTAACTCGCTCATTCCGGCGGAGCCCGGAACAAAACTGTGTCAAACGAATACTACCGGGGGCCGCTTATTCCGACTTTCCTCCGATACGTACGCGTCTGCCCATGAATGCCCCGCTCACCCCGTGAAGAGTAGTGCGCGTCTGAGTTCGAGTTCTTAGCGGCGAAGCCGTACTTGTAATAAGCCACAGCTATCACTAGATGTCCACTAGATATCCAACAGCATTACCAGTACATTATAACTGGAATAACCCCACTAGAGTAGAGTTGGCTTCGATCCGCAACAGCTTCGGCACCGAAGCACGTCAGGCTAAGACAGCGACAAGGCTTTGGTAATGCTTCACGTAAGATCGATAAACAGTGCAAGATGAGCATGAAACACTAAAAGCCGCACTCAACGGCATTCGGCGTACACCCCTTCGCGACGTCTCAGAGCGTTAGTTACTGCGGTAAGCAGCCTACACGTGATCAAGGTCGCGCAGCTGACCCGTCATCGAGCGCGCAGTGGTCGACGAGAGCCGTTGGAAGCGCCACTCGCTTGAGCGGGACGCCGTTCGATATATCGAATATTCCGCTGAACTCGAGTTAATAAATGAGAACAGCAGTGCTATACTTTTGCGTGGCATTCTCAATGGGGTGCTCTTGGTATTCGATATAAACAATAATTCATTACACCTAGGCTAAACTGTATGTGTTACGGGGCGGCTCTAGATGTTTCCCAGTTTCTTGTCCCTTTTCAAACCAATCGCTCCAAGAATGAATTCACCGAAATGTTTGCCCGGTAGTTCGCCGTAAAACGAAGCCCAGTGCACGCGACAGGAAATAATCGACGACGCATTCCATGAAGGACACACGGTGAAAACAAGCACCGGGGCAGCGAACCAACGCAGTCGTTAAAGGCCCGTCAAGGAGACGATCAAAAGCAGCGTTACGTGCAGCTGTTCAGGGCGTGGCAGAGGATAAAGCGACGGCCTGGGGAAGTATCGCCGACGAAAAAGGAGCGTCCAAACGAGCTCAGCAACGTCAGACAGGCGCCCGAAGCGGGCTAACGACTCGACCCATCGGAACGCGCTTCAAAGCGGCTCGGACCCGCCGTTGTGTGCGCCCTGATGAAGAAGCTATAGTCGCGGGCTCCTCTTCATCGCAAGTCCTCGTACACAGCAAAAGCCGAGAAAGCACACGCCGAAGAAGGTCTGAGGACATGATACTAGAAAGAAAAAAAAAAAAAAACAAAAAAAAAACTGACAGACGGTTTGACTTCGCCAACCAAAGTAGTATAGTGCAAAGCGTTCAAATCTCGACTATCATCATCATTATCCGGACTATACCGGGCGAAGGGCGAAGGCGAAGGCCTCTCCCATATTTCTCCACTTCACCCGGTTCTGTGCTAGCTGCATCCACTTGACCCCTGCGAACTTCTTAACCTCATCCGCCCACCTAACTTTCTGCCGCCCCCTGCTACGCTTTCCTTCCCTTGGAATCCAGTTTGTTACCCTAAGCGACCATCGGTTATCCTCTCTTCGCACTATATGTCCTGCCCATGCCCATTTCTTCTTCTTAATTTCCCCTAGAATGTTGGTAATTTGAGTTATTTGACCCACTCTGCACGCTTCCTATCTTTTAATGTTACCCCTATCATTTTTCGTTCCATAGCCCTCTGGGTTGACTTGTCCTCAACTTAAGTAGAGGACCCACTCCACACAACAACTCCACTTTCAACTTCCTCCCCCACTTTCTCGCTCTCCGTATCAACGTCGTCATCAAGCTCAATTCCTGCGCCAGTCCGAAAGCAAGAGCACACAGTTAAGGCAAACTTGAACGCGTGCCCGCTTTCAAGTTCAAACTAGCATAGTTTGAACTTGAAAGCGGGCACGCGTTCAAGAGCGAATAAACTGCACTGATTGGTCGTCCGCACGACCTTAGTCAATAAATATTCTCGGAGGAAACGCTTCGCTAACTTGTTTTCACGCGTGGCTATTTATACATATATATCGTGGGAACGGCTGAAAGCTACAGGATTTTCATTCCAACTCTTGATACAAGGACCCTATCACCGCGTTCCTACAAAAACGGCAGCAGGCGGGCAATGACGTCGTTGCAAGGGTTCCTCCTCTTCTCGCTCCCGAAACGCTGAGTGTCGTCGTCGCCGCTGAAGGCGGGCGCCTGCGTTCGTCCGGCTCTTTTACCGCGACCGTCCCCCATCGTCATCAGAGAGGGACGATTATGACGGCGGCGGGAGCGACACAATCAGGAGAAGCGCAAGCTTCCCTTTCCACATACTCCTCGCATGCGCACGGATGGCAGCAGCGAGGAGCAGGATGAGGAGGAGGCATATCGCGGTAACAGCACAATGACCGGCGTGGGGAGAAGAGGAAAAGAGAGGAGGTTCGAGATCGATGCTCGCCACGAGAGAGAGAGCAGAGCGCCCAGGCAGCGCCGAACGACAACGACGAGGCGGCTCCGCGTCACACCGACCAGCAAGCAAATGAACCGTGCGAAGGGTTCATAAAACGCTCCCGCGCTCGGAGGACACCGACGGCGCCGGACACCGCCCGAGCGAGCGAGCGGTCGCCGACTCCGCAAAGAACGACAACCGCGTTAAAGGAAGGCCCGGGATAGGGGTGCCGGAGGTGGAGGAAAAAAAAAAAAAAAAAAAAAAAAAAAAAAAAAAAACGTGTAAACCGCCCGAGCCTGCGAAGCGTGCAAAGTGGCAAAACGACACGAGAGAAACGTGCGAGTGCGCGCTTTATTATAAGGCAAAAACGAGAGGAGAAACAAGTTGCGAGATAGTCATAAAGGAGAAACAAGGAGAAGCCGGACAAGAACAAGAAAGGTGACGGAGGGGAGGGGGGGTCCCCTAACGACCGGCAGACGCACATTACGAGCGCGCTGGAACGCACAGGCGCGCGCGCGCGCAAGCAAGGCGCTGGCGCACCGGCAAACGAGCAGTACTCGGGTCATAAAACACGCCCGGGATCAAGTGCGCCGCACAGCGGCGCTTCTCCGAGTCGAGCTAGGTACCACCACCTCAGCTTCACACTGATAGCAGGGGCTCCTCGAAAATAAAAGGAGAAAACGACCATCACGGTCCAAGAGCAAGACGAGGGTCACAAGTGAGCCCCAAATGAAGCAGCAGCGTGCCAGCAGAGTACGGCGGTGCTGAAGCGCAATCCGCTCGCCTAGGTGAGCGCGCGCGTCGTCCGCCATCACCTTTGGAAGCGGCGGCGCCCGATCGCAATCGGGGCATGCAAGAAGTGCCGGCGAGTGCGCCGGGACGCTCTAATATGTTTGGCCGCTTATGACCGAGCGAGGAATTCGCTCGTGTAATCCTCGCGTTCCGACGCTGCGCCGCGGCCCCGTTTCCGCAAGGGCGACTACGACGTAACCGCTTCCGCACCTTCGCATGGGCGCCAGTGTATAACGCCGTCCCTTCGTGAGGACAGGGGCAGTAGGAGGGCTTCTGCCGCGTGCTCAACCGCGAGGCTGTGATACAGGCTATCTTACACGCAACAAGCAGTCTCCTATGCCAGCGATATTTAAGGTACTAGTAGCACATCTCGAAATAAGTTAGCCTCTTTAGCGAAACCAAAAAAGTACAGGCCGGAGAGGTCGATTTTAAGATTTCACGCGTTGCTTCGCTAATTCGCGTGCCACGTGTTTGGGACCTGTTCATCTCCAGTCGCCTCAAGCATGACGGCTACCGCATCAAATAATCTGATTTTGGCTGTGCCACGCTGGTCCGGCAAAGATTCAAGCCTATTTAGAAGCAGCGACGACATGGGCTGCATTTTTTTTTTTTTTTTGTTATTCTAAAAGAGGCTTGGTTCAGACGAAAAAGTCCGACTGATACCTTCGAAAGGTGCAGTCATCACAACTGGTATCGTTAAGGCACCTGCAGTAAAGTACCTTTCTTAACTGAGAGAAATTTAAGTTAAGTGGGGTCTGATGGAAGGAAGTTTTCGCCTCCACAGAGGCCAGAAAAAAAAAAAACAAAAAAAAAAACAGTAAGAACGCCTTAATGACTAGCAAAAAAAAAAAAAACGCATATTATCGATTACAGACAAGAATACCACCAACCCACCTCCCATATTTTACTGCTCCATGCCTCTGGGCACAATGCCAAGCTGGGAGATGCCACTCGAGCTTTGCTTGGGTCATTTTTTTTTTTTTAATCTTTCCAACGAATTCTTGGAGGAGCGAAACCGCCCCAGCTGCCGACACGGCATACCGGTTTCGCGCCACCGCTTCGAGCAACCGGTGCAATGGAATTCGGCCGGCCGTGCAACCACGGAGCACGAGCGGGTGGTTTGCGTACGTAGAAATTGCTCTCCTGTATGAATCCACAGAAATCATTGGATAAGCAATGTCAAATACGTCCTGCTCCTATGCCTTCGGTCACTAGCCAACCTTCAGTGGCTTGCAACGCACCGCTGAAAACCACTGCAGACACCGCATGTGGTTCATTTCCTTACTCGAGAGCGAAGTGTTGACACCCAGACTCTTGAGAGTTCCTTGGACTGCCAGAAGATCAAATCAGTCGATGTTATCGACCATAAACCCTGACTGCTCATTGGAGGGTCAAATTCCAAAGTTAAAGCTCAGCTACTTTGGTCATCTGATGAGAAGAGAGGAGTCGCTGGAAAAAGATTTGATGTTGGGAAAGGTTGAGGGTCGCCGGAGAAGGGGTAGGCAGCGAACGCGATGGTTAGATAGCATCCTCGAGGCACTGCAGATGGAGTTATGTGATGTTAGAAAGATAGTGAGAGACCGGAAAGCGTGGCGTGACATGGTCCATAGGGTCACGAAGAGTCGGACACGATTGAACGACTGAACTGAACTGATGCACCACTACTGATGAACCCGTCGTGATGAACTTTCACAAAACGAAACAAAGAAAAGAGAAACAACGGAGCACACCGACCCAGAGACCGGCATAACTGCTGAGCCCGCTGCCAAAGCAGGACATAGCCTGCCTCTGCAATTTCCACCACTGCGCAGACTGCAACTCGCCTTAAGGGGAGGAACGACCACACAGCGAAACCAGACTCACTGCTGACGAAAGGCACTTCAAGGCTAACTTAGCAGAGCTCTTCGAAGTCCCTGTTCGAAACGCTATGGGGTTTTCCAGCCATTTCTTGAACCGCAAAAGCGGGAAGAATGCAGAATTGCCCACTAAGTTTTCCACAAGCCGGTGCCCACCTCCTGCCATTTCTTAACGCGCTGCAAGTGAAAAGGCCTGCTGCTTCGGCGAAAAAGAACACTCAGCGAGCTCCATGCGAGCGCGCCGAATAGACTGACCAACGAAGAAGGCGCGTGTAACCGCACCATCTGAGTCGTATTTGTTTGAATACCAATGGATAAAACTGTTTTTTTTTTTCTTTATCTCGGGACTAAGTGGAATATTTCGGCTGCTTGCAGCGGTAAGCAGCGGCAAGAAATGAACCCTGACAAAGGCCAGAAAATAGTACTATATCACAGTATTCCGAGGTGTAACAGCCATGTCGAGGAGAGCCGTAGTCGAAGTCGGGCGGTAATCGATACCCGGTATTAAAACGCGCTGTCTTTGGGGCAACGAACAGTAAGGGCAGGGCGGCCTGAACCGATCAGAATTGGGCGCAGAATATGACTGCGTTCCTACCACGTTCTTACACCGAGGTCGACAGAATCGTAGCATCACGATCATGTTGCGCGCGTAATCCTGACTGGTCCAGGCCGCCCTCCCTTTCTTTGTAGTCTATCAAAAGCAGCGCCTGTAAAACAGAATGTCGCAGCGTCAGCGCCTTTGCTAGTTCTGGCTTCAAGACTTGCGCAAGGAAGCGCCGTTTGCCGTTCAAAGGCAAGGAAAACGATTTCAAGCTCTGCCCTTCAGCTTTCTTTGTGACGCACGGAAAGAAGCGTTCGCAACAACGCCGCGCGAGAGCGCATCCGCTCTGGCAGTGGCTATGTTCCGTTCACTAAGGTAGCCACAAAAAAAGTTCATTCAATACGTTTACTCTTCATCAGGTGTGCGCATCAATGAGAATCGTCCAGAACCAATAAAATACACTGAATATGTTCACTCTTAATCGCGAATGAGCAACAATGCGAATAAAAAGAGTATCAATACGCAGCTATTGCAGCTATAGATTTCAAGCTGTTTAACAGGGGCCCTCGGGCTAAAGTGAGACGTAGCATAGGCTGCGAAAGGATACTTACCGTAATTAAGCCTAGGTAATAGAAGGAGCGTCATCAGTCTGAAAAGAGAAAACGGATACTTCAGTTAGACATAAGTTCAGAACAAAGATAAGAGAGAGAGAGAGAGAAAAAGAACAAATCACAAATAGGACACGGGATTACTCGTTACGGGATTACTACAAAGCCTGGCAAATGCTTTCGAAACTGCATCACACGAATTCACATCTTCAACCGTAAGAGTACATAAACAAAGAACGCAGGCATAAATTGTATAAAATCCTGGAGGGCACAAAAAAAAGGTTCACTTGGACTCGGAGTGCTACGGCGTCGCCGTGGTTCACAAGAAAAAAAAAAAAAAAGCAAAACATTGTTTTAGCACCTGAACACTGTTTGCATCCGTGATTATCTGAAGTCTCACCGATGCTACAGCATCTGATACGTATGTTGGTGTTAACCTCAAGGATTTGACTGACATTAGCAAGCTAGCCGACTGCCTCCGAATGACCGCCAAACGCACCCCGTTTCCCATTTTTGGTGTCGACCCAAGACAGCGTGACTCACACCGAAAAGAAACTCGATGATACATGCGCACGCATAAACGATCGCACGCAGGGAACATCGCGCCTCAGCTCGAAGGTCATGCATCAGATCCCACCAGTTTTTGACAAACAGCGAAGCGATCCGCGCGAATTTCGAAAAGATACGCGAGCCGTAATGCCAAGCGAAACAACACGGACGAAACGTCTCAGCCGTCGGAGGAGGAGACCTGCGGAAGCCGACGCAGGGAGATCATATAAACAAGAGGAAAGAACGAATAAAAAAAAACAGCAGAGCCTAACCGGAGATGGGTATACGCAAGGCACGCGATGGGGAACAAGAAAAACAAAAGCTGATGCGCGAAGGCACCCAGTTATACAACGGCGTACAGCTACACAGCATAGCAGAGAAAACTAAGGAAGGAGAGAGTCTTATCGCACTGGCAAAAACGCGGACGGCAGGGGCTCCAAGCTCGGATTACGACCCGGTGGGGCACTAATGGGCGCCCCGGTGAACACGACCGGCAGGCTCCGGTCCACAGGTACACGGAACACCCGACCGACCGACGCTCCCTCGAGCAGCCAGCCATTCCCTTCCCGCGCTCCCTACCGTAGCTCTCCTCGCTACCCTTATCCCCATACGGCTCTCACGTTACCGCTGCTCCGCTGGGCGCCTCGGCAGAGTAGGGACGGGAAGAGGGAGGAACAAAGGGGAAGGAAGAGGAGCAGCAGGCGAAGAACATCTCATTCCAATTACCAAAATGCGCGGCCCGCGATGAAAGGGAGGGAGAGAAAAAAGGGAAAAAACACTCGGAAACCAGTCAGGTGAGACATCGAACGTTGGTTCGAAAGCGCGCTGAGAGATACCAGAGTTTGCGCGCCTGCTTTCCTGGGGCTCCTCTTCCTCCCTCTTAATACGTAGCAATATAGTTTTATATAAGTACTTTTTTTTTTTTAATGAACACACTCAAAACAAGAAAGGAAACTACAGCAGTGCATTTTTTTTTTCGTCCTGACTTCGCAAAACGAATTTCAAAAAGGCGGACGGTTGGAGGAACCACGGAGAAAATAAAATTAACTTTCTACAATTTTGCCCAAGCATATGCATTAACTGTTGTGTATGAGCGCTACCCGAGGAACCTAGCTGAACTGCCAAGGGTCCTCTTCAGTTGTTATGTTGAAGAGGACGAAGGATGTAGCTTTCACACGGTCAATTTGAAGCCGAATATTCAATTACCGTGGTCAGAAACGACCACGTTAAGCGTGAATCTTTTACTTTAGAGGGAGCTTTTGGCGCGCAATGCTTACATAAATTAAATCACTTCAGCAAGAACTTCGGACAAATTCATTTGCGCGGGTAAAAGCAGTCTCTTCTCTCAACGAATCGTACCTCAACCATCCACGTTCCTCCACCTACGCAGAGCAGGAAAGAGCTAGCGTTATTTCAAGTCGGGCAGGGCACTACAGGCATGGGAGATATTATAAACTTCAACTTCTTGTTTCGCGAACACTCCGTCCTCAGCAAAGTGAGTATGCATGGTAGAACAATGGAGAACGCATGAAAACAACAGAGACTTCACAGATTGTATGTGGGGAACTTAAATTGCTAACAGCCCGCTGCCTACCCCGCTGTTACGTGGGAGACCTCCTCTAAAAGCAAGTTACCGAATATAGGCCTTGTCCCGAGCAGGGGAACAAACAGGCCACGTGGAATGAAGCATTCAAGAGTAGCGCCACTCCCAGTCAAATTTCCGCTTGAGAATGATCCGGTACAGAGACTGACGTCACCGCCCCTCACTCCCGTCAAAATTCGACTGCTGGGCAATTGCCGTTCGGCGCAGGAATTAATTTCCACACCCGTAGCGGGAGAATGATGTAACGGCTAAAATAAGGGAGCGAATCATCAAATGCAACCACGAACTAACCACAGCCTTCGCCAGCTGGCGCACGCTCAGGACTCCAGCGCTGAACAAAGGCCAAGGCCTGTTGGTAGGTACGCTCGTGGCCGCTCGCACGGCGCAAATCAAATCGACGGGCAAGAAGAAAGAGGGCCCTCCTAAGTCCATTAGAGGCATCGCGCGGACAGAAAACGGCATCACGAGGAAACAAGCTCCATGCGCGCGCGCACACACACACACACACATACGCCCGGGTCCGCCCAAGTGACAGCTCACGCAATCGTGACCGATGCCAAATCTAAGGAGTCAATCTGGAAGCTGCCGTCGAGACGAAGGTCAGCATAGCAGGGAGAAGGCGCTGCTCCTCTCGGAAATTTCTGGCGATCGATTGGACCAACAACGCCACCAACCGCGGCGGAGCGATAAGCAGAAGCCGCAAGAAAGGGAAAGCTCAGAGGCAAGGCTGTACGGCGGAAGGGGTGGAAGGTGTCCGCGAGAGGCGGCCGAACAAAGTTCCGCGAACGGAGATGAATAAAGGAAGGCAAACGAGGCGCTCGTAGCGCAGGTAGCGAATGATCGATTACCCGGGGATACCGCGGGGCGAGCGAGAGCTGCGGCTTCCGCGACGTGAACGAACGCCAGCTCGCCACAGCGTGCCAGCTACAAACGAGCCCGGAGCATCCAAAGAAGAGATCGCGCGATGAATCGCGCTCCCAGCGCGAGTCACGACGCAAACCCGCCGGATTACGTCGCTCACGAAGCACGGCCGGTGGCAAAGAAGCAAGGCGGACGCGCAAGGTGACGCAGTTCACAACCGACAACGCTACCCGAAATAATGAACGTGATTTCCCACAGTCCATTTCTCTCTCTCTCTCTCTCTCTTTTTTTTTTCTAAACCGCTGCTCGTCTCCGACATTGCCCCTATGCGCGTGTACGCTGGCAACCATTTATAACCAAGAGACTTAGTATGAAGCAGCACACGCCCTGTCCGGTGTCTGTGTCTTCCCGTTGCGCAAACACGACGAAGCAACTTCAAAGCCGAGAAGTAAGCGACCCATGTCAAGATGAAGACGGAGCTTGTCAAAATGACGTCACGCCGTTTCACGTCTGCGGTATGGAAGGACAGCTTAATTCTGACCACGAACTTCCTCGGCCTTCATCCAGCTCTCTGCTGGGCACTGCTTTCCCGGAACATTATCACCTTCGCAACTTCCCGCAACGTGAGAGACACCTCATATTGGTTTCGTTTCTTTGGCTTAAAGGGCGGCTGAAGAGGTTTTGAATTTTTACCAGCTTCAAGCGGCCAAATGTATGAAACTTGTAGGTAAAGAATGCAGTCTTTTTATGCAAGCATTTAAGTTACAAATGCAATCCCCGAATAAAGTGACGTGGGCCTTCAGACTTCTCCCCAGTGCGCCGCACCAGTCTGAGGCCGCAACTATGGCGTCATGAGCCGCCCGACGTTTCAAGGGAAGAAACGACTGCTTGAAGGACAAAACAAAGCCACAGAATATATAGGCAATAAAGAGTTATTCGGCAACACCGCGCGCGACGAACGACGGCATATGAGCGAAGTGAGAGGAAATATAAAAATTCGGCAACAATGACGTCATTGATACTTTTTTCTGCACTGCTCCGGTGAATTGAGGACAAGATTTCACTTTTACTTTCTGATTGTGTTAGGATTTTGAATGCTAGTACAAAATCACTTCACCCACTTTACCTACAAACTTGGTACATTCTAATCATTACGTATCATGTCAAAACCGCTTCTCTTTAACGTCCCGAAGCAACTCAGGCTATGAGAGACGCCGTAGTGGAGGGCTCCGAAAATTTCGGCCGATTGGTGTTCTTTAATGTGCACTAGACACCTGCTCCTACTCTGAACAGGTGACGGAACACTCGACAAAACCGACAAATATGAAAAAAGACAGACAGAGAGAAAAAAAGAACCGTTTTGAGGAAATGTACGTAACTGTCTCGAATTTCTATGAACATCCGAACAGCGCGGTAAGGGAAGGGATGAAGAAGGCAGTGAAAAAAGAAAGGAGGTGCCATACAGTCCTGGACTCAAGAGGTCTTTAATGATCGAGCACTGAATCTTACAACCTGTGGGCGCCTCTAGCGTTTCGCCTGAATCGAAACACGGCAGGGATTGCGCCAGGGTTCATGTTAGCACCTTGCGACTTAATTGTCAATCACGTATACAATGGCTAGAGATCTGAAGTTGAATAGAATCGGCACGAAACGGCAGCACTACCCTGGTGCACCCTGCCCAACTAAAACTGTAACCGTTTCAGCACTTCCTCCGCACGCTTGTAAGACCTTGCTGGTATTTGTTCCAATCTAGACGAGCGCACAGTGAGACCCAAAACGAAAAAAAAAAAAAAAAAAAAAAAAAAAGAGAAAAAGAACAGGTCACCTCGGACGCACGCGCCGTCCTCGCCGCCTTGCAAGCGTTTGT
Organism: Amblyomma maculatum; assembly: GCF_055883805.1. Lineage (NCBI taxonomy): Eukaryota > Metazoa > Arthropoda > Arachnida > Ixodida > Ixodidae > Amblyomma > Amblyomma maculatum. The sequence goes on from NC_139344.1 coordinate 339,311,827, forward strand.
TGCGAAATAGCAGTCAGACAGCCCATCCGCAACTTCCCGCTGAAAGAGGCCTCGAGACGAGTCTAAAAAGGAAGCCCGCCAACGAGCATTCCACGAGTCCGTCATTGCGTCGCAGAAAACGAGAGAGAGAGAGAGAGAGAGAGAGAGAGAGAGAGAGAGAGAGAGAGAGAGAGAGAGAGAGAGAGAGAGAGAGAGAGAGCTGCGGGGCGGAGAAAGTAATAACGTTAAGGGATCTGGAGCGCAAGTAACGGGCAAGTAGGACGACTTCAAAAGCCGCTGCCTGCTCTCTCCTGCTGTGTCCCCGTGAGCGACGTAATGTGACGCGAACAGGTACAAAACAGGCACTCGGGCGTCAAAGCTGCGCATTGCAAAGCGAAGTGAACTGATGACCAGTTAGACCGACGAACGGTAAGACAGTCCGCAGACAGATCAATCGCGGTCGTAGCCACTCTCTGAGCAAGGAAGGGCAGCCCTTTAAAGTACTAATGGTTGCGCTGGAAACCCCCTGTCGCACTTTCCACAACGCTTACCCCCCCCCCCCCCCCCCACACACACACACACGCACACTCTCTCTCTCTCTCTCTCACTGTGTCCCCGCTTATGTATGTGTCCGCGCCACTGTCGATATTCATCCCACCATCATCATCACCATCAGCCTGACTATACCCACTGCAGGGCGAAGCCATCTTCCATATTTCTCCAATTAACCCGATTCTGTGCTAGCTGCATCCACTTGACCCTTGCGAACTTCTTAACCTCATCCGTCCACCTAACTTTATGCTTTCCTTCCCTTGGAATCTAGTTAGTTACCCTAAGCGACCATCGGTTATCCTCTCTTCGCACTACATGTCATCCCACCAGAGTCCCTTCAATTCCGTACTGAAGGACTCTGATCATAACTGAGCGCAAGAGTGAACGGCGCTCGCAGTCAGAAAGCAGGGCTGCACTTTCGAACGGCGGCACGTGCGCAGTCCGACTGACACTGCACACACTGACGGGGTCGAAGTCCGGCCGCCACCTAAGCGGGCTAATGCATCCCACACAGACGCTCACAGCCGACGACCCAGGCACCGCCGATTACGCACGCACACACGTATGCACGCAGGAAGGCGAGCTGTGGGCGCCCCCCTATCACAGCTCGCATCGGAGAGAGCGAAGCGCCCTTCTCGCCTTTCCTGCTCACAAAATCTCATCCCTTCCATGCCGGTGATCAGCCTCCACGGGGCCCCGGGGAAAAAAAAAAAAAATCCCGTAATAACGGCTTCGATCCGACGCCGCCGAACCGGAGGGCCGGTCACGATGGCGCCCATCGCTTAGGTGCTTCTACGCGAAGGACGATTGTGCAAGAAGACGGGTTCGTTTGGCGCGTGTATCAGGTCGCCACGGCTCACACCAAGAAAAAAAAAAAAAAAAATAGAGAGAGAGAGAGAGATATAGAGAGGGGGGGGGGGATTAACCCATCACACAACGATTTCGCGCCGACGAGTCGCACAGGGTATCATATGTGTTGTGCGTTACTGCAAAGGTGCGAACGGAGGTGAAGCAGGAGTGGACGAACGGTGGAATTTGCATAACAGCTGGCAGCACGGCATCCATCTCCGGCCACGGGGTTGTATTTCGCGCGCAGGCAGACTGTGTCACGCGACTGCTTCAAAGCGCCATGTTTTGAGCAACGTGTGCATGCGAGGATAAACCGCCCGCGAGGCGCTGGAGCTATGCAGCTGAATAAATTCATTTCCACCGATTTCTCACACCACTTCACGTACTGTAACGATGCTATCTACCTCCATCCCGGCCCCTTTCTCATTTCAAGCTCACCTCGGTATCATCGATAAGATATCATCCGAACTAGGCAAGCCACTATAGCTTTCCGACACTGGCCGTCCTTACTGGCCTATAGAATGTGAGCTTGAACGAGGGTCGACGTTAGGCTGCGCTCCGTAGAGTCCGTTCCACGTGTGCGCAGCGCGGATACATAATCCTGTCCTCGTACATCTGACACGCAAGACCCGAGAAAGCATTTCTGCATTAAGAAAACAAGTGAAGCGATTGTACAGACTCCGCGAACCAAACATCGCTTCTCTTACTTTCCTCAAACGGTACAAACTGGAATTAGTACCGGCGCGAAAGGTCCTTTCCGTATGGCGCGTCACGGAACGCGCTCTTCGACCTGCAAAAGTGAACGTCATTTCAATTACGCATCCGGAAGAGACTGCGTCGCCCACGAGTGCCCCCTACAAAAAGAACGGTCGTTGCTCAACTTCATTTCGCTCCGCGCTCCAAAGCATCCTCGACAAGAGACGCCAGCTAGGGCTTCGCGCCCAAAGCTGCTAATAAATGGTCGACCCGGCGCGATTTATCCAAAAGGCTCGCTGGAGTGGTGGGGAGGGGAAGAAAGTAAACCAGAAAGGGCGGGCGCAGGAGCGACGCTTCAAAAACAGCGGCGCGCCCTAATTACGCGCGCGATGCGCGCGGGTCACCGGGCGCGAGCGCGGCAGCAACTCCCAAAACCAACAAATCGATGCGCGCCGCGATGGGTTTCCAAGGGACAAACTAAAAGGGCGGCAAAAAGCGCCGACGCGAGGCGCGCATATGCACGGGAGAGCGTGCTGACAACACGCGCAAGAAGCGAGGGGAATAACAGCAGCGGGGACGGAGGCAGCCTGATGAAGCTTTATTTATTTATGAGGTATTAAGACGGCAGGAGGCACCTGGAGAGATTGCGGCCGATGGAGGATGACACGAAAGGAGGAGGCGGGGAACGAAGAGGTGCCGGGCCAAGTGCTCCAAACAAAACAACGTCGACGCAAGGACGGCGCAGGGGTCGTGTAAGTAACAGGAGGCGGGAGAGCAGAAACAAGGTGGGGAAAATCGAGCGCCTGGGTGCACGCGTGCGCACCCACATGCAGAGATAAAAAAAGAGAAGAAAGAAAAAAACATGATCGCTCCGACAAGGTATTCCAAACCGAAATACACATTGGCGTGCTCTTAACACGGCGGAAGAGACAACGACCGCGCCAGCGACAGGAGCTGCGGCAGAGCAAGCAGAACGAAGAGATCACCGCCAGAGCTGAGAAAAATCGGCGCGAGGCAGCGCGGAGAAAGGAAACGGAAAGCAGCGCGCGGGCAGGTCGACGCATCATTCGCATACACGCTAGAGAGATGGAGAAGGGGGAGGGTGCAAGGAAAGAGGGAACCGAAATCCCGAAGGGCACTAGCGCCGTGCATAACAACGGGCTTCTTCGCTAACGAGAGCTCGGAAATAGCGCCGCGGCCCGCTATTCTTCATCACTGGGGTACCCAAGAGAAAAGAAAAAATAAGACGAGCGCGCGTATGCTGATCCTGCCATGCAGCCTTCCTCTTTCCCGCTTGCCCTCCCCAACCACCGCGTCTTCAACGGGAGGCGCTCACTGTGTTAAAAAAAAAAGGGAAAAAAGAAAAAAGGAAAAGCGAGATCCGACCGCGAGGCACTGCTATACATAAGCTGCAATCTGACAGCTTACGGGACGAGCGAGTTCTCCCATCGGTAAGCGGGGTAGCAACTCACGCGCATGTTAATGTCTGCAACCAAGTCGTTCGTTGCTGCGCCTTTTCTCCGACCGCTGGGCGAGCAGGTCCACACAGATGGAAGAGAGATAGGTGGCTCAATCCGGACTTCGGCAGAGAGAGGGAGTGGAGACAGAGGCTAATCGGATTGGAAAAGCAACGGAGCAAGGGGGCGAGCGCCGGCAATTTTCGTTGCACGGCCATTAATTACCAGCGTGGCCTTTTTTCCTCTCTCTGGCAGTTATATAACGCGCACCGCCAGGAGCAGCGTCTCGACTCGGCGGCCCTTGGGGCGTCATTGAGAGCAGCTGCGTCGATTCTCACGCTCTTGGAGGGCGAGCCGGCTCGAAAACCAAAACGCTGTCAGAGGTCCACAGTGTATCGCTGATTGCGTGGAAGATGCTCGTCTGTGCAGGCGACGGCGTTCAGCGCCAGCGGCGCGAACCTCCTTTCCATTCTTTCCGCGCTCAATAATAACCCTTGCCCGACATTCCTATCAGAAACAAAGCCTGGCGCTACTAGCATCAGCGAAAAAGCGGCGACGAAAGAGACAGACATGTGTCACGTTTGGGGCGAAGAAAGACTCTCTATACTCTGTACCATAACACCTGACTTCACTAATGCTTTGTCAACCGCTATCCATTATACTGTGCACCGAGAGAGAGACTTGGCACTGTACATGCCTGCTGAAACGCATATAATACATACTACACGACAAGCACTCTGTTAAGTACAGAGAAAAAACGTACTACGTTGCTCTATGCTGATAGCCCGATAAGGGCTACGAGATATCCAACTATTAAAATTCTTCAACAAATTTTGTAGAGTACATACGAGGCCGGATTCTAAGTCCCCAACGCCCAAAACAGAGAAAATGCGCAGAGTTACAGCGCATGGTGAGAAAATGCTTACAGTAAATGTGCAAATAACTTTAAATCAAGTTGATGCTGAAAATAACGCTCCGACAAATATTGTTTCCCATCCCAGCACAAATTGACCCAAAATGACCACATCACTGCATACGCCCAATGGCGAGCTGGGTAATTAATCTCCCAAGTTTTGCAACATGGCGCACAGCTGACAGCTAACTGCCTGGAATAACTAAAACGAAACGTAACTAAACGCTCTTGAATCCAGAAAGCACATGAATTGACGAATACATTTGACTTCGTATTACAGCGGACTCTGGATAAGTCGACCTTCAAGTAAAAAGAACATGTGTTCAAACTATGCGGAGTACGGACTAAGGAAAGTTTTTGTTTTGTTTTGTTCTTTTACCTGTCCGATGCTGAGGGGACCAAAGCCTAAATTTAAAGAAAAAAAAGAAGAGAACGAAAGTTCGAATTAAGCGAGGTCGAGTTAATGTATTTCTACATTCCCTTTTCACTAGAAATTAAAAGTGCGGAGCGCGAGACCAACAAATTGTCACGGGAGAGGCGGGGGTCACATACTTCTTGAAGGACATGGCGCGACAGTGTTAGCGGCTTCCGTTTCGAGCCCATTAACTTTGCAGGCCGCTTAATCACGAATCCGTCAGTTTGTTCCTCTATTTTCTCACACAAACTCTTCAGTGTCCAGCGGTAACCTACTACAATGCGTGAAAGCTAGCCGCCGCACATAAAGTCACGCCTAAACAAGCCGTACGAGTGAGCATGCGTGGTCTAACGCAGCATGTCAGGTTGAGGGATGCAATGTTCCCGAAGGATTCTATTCCCTCCACCACCCCATTTGAATTGAGAAGGGCGCCCGAGTTGGCACCTCCTGCCAAACCAGCCATGTCACGTGGTAGCGTGACGTCAGACAACCCTACAACCAATCAATGCCTGGCAATGTTACCTAACGGCTACCCTTGTCAGACAAAGGCAAGCCCAAGTACTTTTTTTTTTTTCGCTCGCGTTAAAGGACCACTGTCCAGGGAAGGCCCTTTTAAGCAAAGGAGCCCAGTGTTTCGATCAGGTACCGGAGATAGTCTTTGCAAAATGCTACAGTGACACGCGCGCCGCAAAGCATCGAAAATACAATTCAAAGCTCTCTCTTGCTCTACTTTGGGAAGCCAGCTTCCCCGTTTCCTGCGCTGGCCCGACGGGCCCCAGTAATGACGTACGTACCGCGAACGACGTCCATTGGTCCGTCTCGCTGACTGACGGGAGAAGGATGGGTGTCTATCGCTCGCTGCGCGCTTTTCCCTCGCCACGGCCAGACTGAATCCAGCGGCGCGCGCTCCCTCGGCCGTTTTTTTTTTTTTTTTTTTTTTCGCGCTCGCGGAGTGCCACGCCCCACCTCCCGCCAAACGCCGAGGAGGAAGGGGAATTTGTCTTGCGGAGGCTAGACGACCTCGGGCAGGAGAGTGAAAAACCTTGCGAGGGAACGGAAGGAGAGAAGCATGACAGAATCGGGTGATTGCGGTGGCTGTAACTGCGTTATTAGTTACTCTTTTCAAAAAACATTTGCGGCCTTGCATTCTAGGGGCGAAGTCTCACAGTCACCGGGGAACAAAATATTTTCGACCGGAGGGTGGACAGTGGGCCTTTAAAACTAACTGCCGAACGCATTCAGCGCGAACTGGCCGGCGCCGGGAGATTCAGCGCCGACTGTGTCGGCCGACACAAGCGTACACGAGCGCGAAAGGCACGACGCTAGCGCACGATGGAATCCGGAGGAATTCACCACTCGCATCGTAGTTCACGATCTCCGCTCGCGCATCCTTTTGTCCGTGGCCGCTCGGCTCACGCGCGCGGTCACGGGAGATGAGGCTGAGGAGCGTCGTTCTGGCCGAGACCGGTTACGGTAACACGGTCCGCCATCGCGGCGAAGACGGAGCGGGAGAGAGGGAAGAGCTGACCGCGAGAGAACGTCGACCTGCCAGTCGCGCTTGGCGGCGGCTCAGGAGCGCGTGTGCAACCGGCGAGAGCGATTGCACCTAGCAAACAAAGGCCCTTCCGCACCAAGAGCACCTGATGGGGTCGTCACCGCCACCATCTCCGTCATCGTCGGCTCACTAACGTCCAGTTGTCGCTGCGCCTGCACGGTACGTGTGTTCTATGGACAGCTGCAAGCCTGCGTCGTGGCTTCGAGCCGAGTGATCAATCGATAGGCAGAGATTCCTAAATTCAGAGGTGGAAGCAGGACCGATCATTTTGGAACAGTAATAAAGCTATTTTTTCAGCAGCGTTGGAGCAATAAAACGGGAGGTAGGGAGCATGCGTCTAAGGTAAAAGGTCTTTAATAGCAATTTTCCGTTATTGAAACACAAAATTATCCAATCTGAGTCCTTTCTATTCAACGTTCAATGCTTTGCAGGCTACGAATACCCCTCTGACAAGATAACAGAAACAGCCAGATGCACGAAGTAACACAACTGACCTGAGTAGCAATATGAAACAGGCTAGCAGCAAACGGAGTGCTTGCTTCTACACTTCACCACTGAACATTAGGTCTGGCAATTTTTACTTGATAGATTCAAACGTGAAGTCTACTTTGGTGCTTTTAAGCACCTATACTAATTTGGAAGTCACATCAATGAGCAGCACATTTCTGCTTTCTATCTTGTGCAATATCATTTTTAATCCTATGTAAGCGTTAATTTCTGGGCACTGGTCAGTAGTGCCTTCATGAAGGACAGACGTCTCTGAAGGGTAGACTTCTCCGCCTTAAGATTATTTACTTTAGAGCCTTTTGATACAGGCTCCTCACATTTTCGCTTGAGGAATGGTGGGGTGCCCGTAATTTCAACACGATGATAATAGGCCCTGTTATGGCTTTCCAGTACTCTTGATAACATTTCTAGTGATTGGCAACTTTTTGGCATCACCCCATAACGTTTCGAGTATGATTTTGTCTGACGTTGGCTAGACACGCTTTTGACCAACAAAAGAGGCTCGATAGTAAAGTACGTGCTTCTTTTTACAGCTGAACCATTAGAACAACTCGTGTTGCTCTTTGTAGTCAAGCGAGTGTCCTAATTAACGGCTCGAAGTAGTTCCACGGTGACTGCGTACCTGGCTGGTCTCTCTTCTCTAACCACCGGCGATTCGAAAGGCTGGCAGAAGGCACTGTGTCTAGTGAACAGAAAATATTTTCACAAAATTATTTCTCTCCAATCGCTTGCGGTTTGTTTAAAATTTATATTCAAATTTGTTATGCGCTATGCTTTTCTAGTTTACGGAAATATTAAATGTGTTAGGTCCAGTCCGAGGTGCATCCCACGGTTGTGCTGCCATCGTTTCGACTAAGGTCTATAGTGTGCACACGCAACTCGTGTAGGTACCATGCCAATGCCCTGCTGTGCTTCTCATTGGCCATTTAACCTAATTGCATTGGATCACATTTTTGCAGGCAATATGTACGCAATATCAGCCATAGAACAGTTTTGGAGAAGAATGGAGCAAATGGAGCAGCACTTCCACCCCTATATAATATTTGGTCGCCGTGGCTTGTCTGCGGCGCGATTAGTTACCTTAGGTGAGCTGCGCCCCTTTTTATCTCCTCGGGGAGAGGGAAAGAGAGAGAGGGGGGGGGGGGGGGGGGGGGGCTGCAGAGAACGTTTAATTTCTGGTGAGGAAGGAATGCGAGGATGCCATAATTCGAACTTTCGGTTTGATCGAATTTAGGCCTTGGTCCACTCGGCGCAACCAGACACGTTAACAAAGGCCTCCCCTAATTCATGCTCATCAGGGAATCCACAAGGAGAGCCGCAGAAGGTAGCCATTGGCATGGTCGTTCCAAGAATTTAAAGGAGCTAAACAACAGTTGTGTTTCTTAAAAGACAACAAGAGAACTTTAAAACAAGGACAAACTTAGTGCTACTTTGCTCATCGAGCTTTAATGCCATATGGGTGGACTACATCGCAGCGGAAAATAGTGCTTCAATATTCTATAGAAGCGTGTTCCATTGTTTGGTGTTTGTTGCTAAGAATTCAGTAGACTGAACAAAGTAAGAAAATTTGCTAGGCTATCAGTCTTTCACGCTGCGCTTCGGATGCCGCTACTTCGAGACGACTGCAGAGCAACGCACTTGGGCCCGGCTGACAAATGCATGTACTTTGAGCTTCAAGTGCAGGGTTACGAAGAACAGATGTGACAAAGAAGTTAGCCTCACGGTCTCATAACCAGACCATGCAACCGGCAAGCCAACAAATGCAGTCAGGTGACGCACCTCGAAGCCAGTGTCACGGCGTAGTTAAGAAGCCTCCATTCTTTTCTTCGCATCCACAGACAGATTAGCTCACGGTTCAAGCTACAACAAAGGACCTTCTCGAAGAAAGAAATCTGACAGAGGAAGAACGTACACAAAGGGCACAGAAACAACAACCACAAAAAAATACAGACGGACAAGATACACTGCAGAGAACAACCGGAGGACTCGGATCGGTGCCATCAAGGAACGGGGCGCGGTGGGAGCCCGGGACACACACGGGGAGGTATTACCGAAGGGCGGGGTACGGAACATTAGGGAAATGACCACGCGCCCCCGTTCGATTGGTAAATCAATCGGTCCGTGCACCACCGGGGACGGCGGGGAAGTACGTCCAAAGCCAGGAAGCACGACTAGCCCCGCCCCACGAGGAAGACGGCGGGGTTGGATGGGCAAGAGGACAGCAGGAGACGCCGCTCACCAGCATCAGCCATCGCTACCGATACCGCTCCCCCGCAGTTACAGCCGTTCGGGAAATGAAAACAACGGGATTGGCAAAGGGTGTACGCGAGTTTGGGTTCTACGAACGAGAGGCAACCTGCCCCTGCCCCCGCCCCCCTCCCAAAGAAAAGATAAAAGGCGGAGTGGCACACTTTGCGCACTCGTTTCAACTCCCCACTCCTCTCGTTTGTATAAGGCTACGCGCTGCGACAGGGTTGCCGTTTCGGTCAGTCCCTGATTCGTCCTCAAGTACGCCTCAACATGTCAGGAATTCAAACGAGAGAAAATTTACCATGAACTGCATTCAAACAGCCCCCTTTGCTGCTGCGGCTTCTTACCGGCAAAGTAATAAAGTGCCCACAAGCACTTTTACACCGACGAGACGATTACACCGACTACTTCCGCTAACAGTGCGGCCTTTCAGAAAAGCGTCGACCAAACCAAGACCGAGGCGCGGCACCTTTGGTGAACAGAGCCAATAAAGCCCAAGGGGCGAAAAATTTCCCATAGTTCGTGACACGGGGTCGGGGCCAGAGCCACAGCGAACCAAACCTCCTTACGCCGCAGATGTCGAGAACTAACAGAAAGGCGAACAAAGTCTGAATCGACCTAGCCGCTGGGGAGAAAGACGGTAATGACAAAACAAGCATGCCGGGGTAAGTAAATCAACGCACCGAGAAACATTCCGGTGACGCATACCACTGTGCTTCGTGGAGGCGTCCAAAATGCGGCGACGCTGGTTTTCTGTTAATGCAGGCGACGGAACAAGGTATGCAATTTTTGATCTCGCGGACAGCTTTCTCTGGCTCCACAGCGAAGACTAGACAGCAAAGAAAAGGAGACGAAATTTTGTCCCCGTCGTAAAAAGCTATTTCAGACCTACCGACCCCGTGCAGCTTCTCCGACTCTCCTTTCACCCCACCGTATCCCTGCTCTGAACAGTGCGCGCCACAACACAGTGACAGAGGCCTGTCTCCTTCCCTTTCCTGCCTAGCCTAACTGTAGTGCCGCCACAGAAGCCCGCGAAAAAATGTCGCGTACCATCGCCAGGCGCGGACGTCGCGCTGCCTGGGGCGAGCAAATACCGCCGACTGTCCGCGCTGTCTTGTCTCTCTTCAGAAGGGGACGGCGCCTGTCCCGCTGTCTTTTCTGAGTGGACTGCCTTCACGCGTACGTCTTCAACAAAGTGATCGAAGGCCTGTCAGCAGTGAAAGCGATGGCGGCCCATACATGCGCGCCAGCGAAATTGATTCTCGCTCGCGTCGGTTCAGCAAACACTTGCTGATGGAACACGCAGGCTTGAAGGTAACGACGACTTGGTACAACGCTTGGCGAACAAAAGTTGCCGAAGGTAAGCATAAACACAAAACACTTGCTAACCAGGCAAGACGGTTAAATCCAAGGTGTACGGTGGGTACGGAGTTTTTCAGAATGCTGAGAGTCTCATATACAAGAACGCCGAACTAAACGTTGCTGGGACAAAGGTTCAGCACGAGTGGAACATTCCTGGCCCATCCTGCAATATATCGGCGTTGGACAGAATGAGGGAAATGGGCTGGCTGTATTCGTCCTGTTGCAACCTCAAGGTGGGACTTGCTTTCCGTAATGCAGTCAGGAACTGCTCACCCAAAGCGACAATCAGGCAAAGAGCCAACTGTCGACCATCTGTGACATCTCAGCTACCTGTAACGAAGTGTTCGCACGTTGAACTTCCGTGACGGCACGACGGCTCCGCCGCATTGAAGAAAGGGATCAGGCGATTCCGATTGATGACTTAAGTTAACTGAATTTAATAAAAATGAGCACAAACAATAATTAAAGCGAATCCAGCAGTACCAATTAAACAACAAATTCAAATTAACAACACATCAGTCAGGCATACACGACATCTTCCGAGCAAGGGTCTCGAGCAGCAGCTCGGATGGTCGCCGTCCTCCCTTCCTTGCCGCCAAAACCCCTCTGACCACGTTTTTCAGGATTCCCCAGGCAGTGTTTGTTACCAGGCGGAAATGCGCTTATCGGAGCCAATGAGACGACTTTCTTTACAGCTGAGAAACCAATAGGACGCCGGTGCCCGCGAGGTTGTTTCCTGGCGAGCACCGCGTGAATTTCAAGAAGACGCGGCGCATCTCCGCCTGGCACCCAAACACGCAAAAGGTAAACCAAAAACACATGGGCAACAAGGACACAGACGGCACAAAACACAAAGCTCCGTCCGTGCTTTCAGCCGTCGCCCCCAAGCCCTCAGGCGTTAACCGGTTGGGACGCGAGCTTTCAACAGCTCGCCTCCTTCACAGCCGTTAACCATTTTCCGAACGGCGTACATCGCGAATACCCCCCAAGAAGAAGGGAAAAGCACAGCCACGCCGTGCAGGCAAGAAAAAAGGACCGCTCCCCGGCTGTGTACGGGTCCGGAAAACGGCGCGCGACATAAGCCCTGTATACATGGACTCGACAGCACCGGGTCGGGTAAGCGTCGAGTAAGCGAGGTCACCATTACTCGACCCGATTGGTGTCTACATGACCCCGCTTTCTAGCGAGTAAGTATCGCAGCGGCGCGTAGCGTCGAGATTTGAAGTTATTGTGAAAGTTTCTTACTCGTATTTGATTCCGTTGCCTTTTAATATCGAGAGCTTCGATTATTATTTTTTATCGTTGATGAGGGCTAAAAAGCATTCAAGTTCGCTGACGCTCCTCGCCGTTCCGGTTGCTTTTTAATCCCAGAGTTCGCCATAACTCGACTCCCTGACCCGACAGCATCTGCATGCTTTTAGACAAGCGGGTCAAGCGAGTTAACCTACCCCCTGCAAACGAGTTAACGCGACCCGCTCCGCGGCTATTTTACTCGACCCGACTGCGTATACATGAACCCGACAACTGGTTTTTTACTCGACAGGCTTACTCGACCCGACTCTGTCGAGTCCATGTATACAGGGCTATAGGCATAACTCGCTATGCGACATACCTATGCCCAACAACTCGTACGAGCACTCAAACTTCAGCTGTGGAGGACGGCCTGAATAACAAAAATGATGTATGCGACATTCCGGCAATGTCTCAAATCATAAAAACTCGCCGCACAGCGAGCATGCGTCCGTCTTCTAGACGATCATGACAAACAGAAAGAATGCATATATTGAAACAGCAGGAAAAAATAATATAAACAAAGGAAGCAAGATCGACGACACCGAACACGCAACTAGATTAGTTTAAAACTACTAACCACATTTCACCGATGACTGCTGAATTCTTGCATCGATCAAATGCCCCACCTGAGCCGATCTTCTAAAGCAGAATGTTAAAGAAATTGTGCATTTACTACAACTGTGGCAGCTTACAATCGCTCGTGGTTACCAGAAAATTACCCAAGTTTCAGAACCACTCGTCGGGATCGCCAGGCCGCTGCGCAAGATTCTTCCTGCGGAAGACGAAATGGCCGGCCGGACTAGCATACCAGCATCACGTAAGCGTCGTGTATGCGTAAGTTCCCTCAAGATAACTGCGGCTAACGACCAGAGAAGGGGGGGGGGGGGGGGGGGTTGCAGAGAAACGATCACCGGTGCTTGCGAAAGACGAAGGGCGCGCTTGATCGAGACGAAACTGCCCGCAGAATAATTTGGGCGGCTTTATTCAGAAAGAGTAACGACACATCGCGCGGCTGGTTGCCTTGGGAAAAAGAGGGTGACCGAGTGGCAGAACACCAACCAGCACAGAAGAGCGGTTGCAAAACGCGGGCGTTTGTCGAGGCCGATAAAAATGACGCCTCAATGACGCAAAGAAAGCGTTGCGCAAGAGAACGCCGACCAACGATCGGGCGAAAAATTGAGTGGCGAGGGCCGAGCCGAGCGCACCGCGAAAGCAACACGATCGAAACATTGCGCGGCGAAACTATAAGCCGGAGCAAAAGACAGAGAGAGGCGAGAAAGAAGACGCTCAAGCAAATATCCGGGCCGCAAGAGTAAATGACCTTTCGCCTCAGCTGCGGCCGCAGCGCGGGTCTTCAATCTATGTCAGCCGTGCCGAACGCAATAACATACAAAGCGCGCGCAGATCATTGGCAGCCATCGCCAAGGGCGAAAGACAGGAGACAAAAACGAAAAACCGAGTAAGGAAAGATACCTCCACCACGCTCTTTCTGGCAAAACGATGGTTAAAAAAAAAAAAAAAATCACGAGAAGCTCGGAAACGATCTACGCGAACGAATAAAGGGGAATGGGCAGGACGGTCGGATTTCAAACATAAAAGGAGAAAGAAGACGTGGCTGCACTGGCCTGTACCACGTATGCCCAGTTTTCGAGGTGTGTGCTTTTTTTTTTTTTTTTTTTTTTTTTTTTTTTTTTTTTTTTTTTTCTGTGGCGACCAACCGACCGGCAGAGCGGGCGACCAAACGGAAGAGGCGAACGTTCGCGAATACGCGAGGAATGACGGTCGCGCACAGCCGGTGCGCATCTCCTCTATGGAGGAAGAAGGGAAGGAACCGCGGGGACGACGACATCACGGTCTCCTCCAGCGAGCGCGCCACTGCGCACGAAGGGGAAGGAAGTAGGCCGCCCAAATGATGCGCGCGAGAATGGCCACCGGCTGCCGGTTCCCGGCAGGACCGCGGCTGCCGCTGCAGAATACTAGACGACGTTAGACGCGCAGTGGACCACGTCGCCTGCACGGAAGCTAACGGAGCACTTAGGCTGGCAGTCCGTAACGCAATGCAGTTTAGATTTAAAAAAAAAAAAAAGATAGGAAAAGGGGAAAGACCGGAAAGAAAATTGTTGCGTCCGCGGTCATCAAGACTTGTACAAACGTCCGCCCAGCCGCTTTGTTCACAGCGAATAAGAATCGCAAGCCGTGAAGAACACGTGCAAATGAGAAACCTAATACCAGAATTCGGGTTGTGCTTCAAGGTACCCAAACATCACCGAGTGGGTCTGGAAGAATGAACGAGTAGTGTTTCGCGAAAGGCGTTGACAACATATTGCCGAGCGCTGGTACGAGCCGAAATGCATTTTACTCGTTGTGTAAGAGATCAGAAACGGCAGACGTGCACGCTCCATACATTCAGACCCAGAGGCGGCGCCCCTGGCTGCGATGTGAGGAACTGAAACGTACTACCGTAAGCACGCGACTGAACACCGCACCACGGGTGGACGACGTATTCCCGATGGACGTGTGCACATCGAGACGGTGCGCGCTTTTTCGCTGCTGGTTTCTTAGAGTAAGAATGATGGGCGCATCTCTGCCACAGTTGCGGCGAACAAGCGCAGTTGGCCTGAGGATTAATTAAACGCACGGTGCTATCTGCGCAGATTGCTGCACACGAAAGCAGAAAGGTGCCATAGAACTTATTCAGTGATTACACCTATTTTATGCACTCCGCGAAGACTCCAGACAGAAGTTAGAAAGGTTCAAACGCAGCTGAACCGAATACGGAGCCAAAGCATTAGCTGCGGGTGACCGAGTGTTCTTCTTCCCCAGCCCACACATAAAGCCCCGCTTTAACCAAGCCGTATGAACGTGCCTTAGTGGTCTATAGGGGTAACGTGAATGCCAGGGTCCTGGCAGGTTGAGTCTGACATAACAGTTCCATGTGAGACGAGAGACCCAAGTTGGCAGCTCCTGCCAGGGGACCACGGACACGTACACGGACAGGGTACACAGCGACGAGCGGTTAGACCTGGCGTAGTTAGACCTAGTTAGCGGTTTGACCTGGCGCCAGGAAAATGCTCCCGCGAGGGCGCAAGCAGGGCACGATTTCTAAACTCCTATACCATAAGTGAACGCTTGAGAGCCGCCTGCCTATTCCTACCGCACTTATTTACTAACAACAAGGGCATCTAAAGACACGCAAACGCTTGCACACATTTTTCACGTGGGTCCGACAGGTACGTTATTACTTTTCATCGAACCACTGTCTATCGACCGGGCGTTCCAACTCCATCATATCCCTATCCGGGGCTATTATGTGCGGCGCACTCAAATAAAATACCGCGAGCTAAGCGCGCAGACCGCTAAGGAATGAGTCATTAACAAAAACCGACAAGGAGGGAGAGAGGGGCGCGGGCAAGGTCGAGCCGACCGCCGCCGGCGCCTGTGTGCATGAAGCCGAGCTTCGACACGCCGATCGGCGACTAATTAACGCCTCGCCGCCAGCGAAGCAGTAGCTGCCCCTATACATCGTCAGTGTTAGTGCCCGTGTGCGCACACGGCCCGCACTTTAAGCCAAGAGCAATCTGCAGCTCCGTACCGCTGCCGCAAGGCCACCTTCGACGTGTACGGCCTCCGCCCCCTCCACTTCCGCCCCTTTCCCGCACAGATACACACACACACACAGCTAATCACCCGGATACCAACGCCGTAGGAATCTGGGCCATTCGCACTGCTAACAAGCGCCTTGGGGATAATGAAAACCGAAGAAGGAGAAAAATGATCGTAGGCGCTGTGCACGGGACTGCCACCTCCCGCGACAAATTTTAGAGCACCCCAGCTGCAGCCAGAAACTAACACGAACCGTGCCATACTTCGAGCATGATTGCCTTGTTTATTTTTTTCTTGCGCATAAGTTTTTCTACGCCTACCAAACCCCCTCTGAATTAGTCATTCCTCGTAAGTGAGCACAGGGTTCACGAGCTGAGCATGTACAAAAAGCGAGGACCCGATTATGGGTCTCTGCGCGCCTCAACGGTCCTACCTTTCATTTCTCTCTCTCTCTCTCTCTCTCTCTCATCGGCGCCGAGCCGCCGCCTTCGTTGTCGCAAGCGCCAATTTCAGGTGGAGCGTACAGCGAGAAACTCCTGCCTACGCAGCGATTAGAGCCAGACCCTAGCATTACATATGCTATGGTGAGGCTGCCCAAAAGTAATACAAAATAATATGCCTCAGCCCAACCCTAGCATCACAGCGAAATTGTGCGTCTATGCATTTACACGTGTAAACGCCGCTGCTTCTAACTTTGCCGGAATTTTCTGTTCTATAGGCTTTAAAGTTCCACCTTTATTTTAAGCAACTGTGCGCGAAGCCGAGAGGCTGGCTGCGAAAATGCGATCAGCTAAATAGCGGCGGGGCGCAAAACGTAGAGACGGGGGACGCAAACGGCGATCGACAGAACGGTGGGAAGATGGCTCGCCAATGAGGCGGTTAATGAGCATTTCTCGCGTTCTTTGTTTATTTTATTAGACCATGGCCGGACCGAACCTAACGCAAACCGCTCCGATTGAAGTCCTGCCTTAGCATGACGGGAAAAGGAAAAATGCGCACGGAAGTATACGCAGGAAGAACGCTCGAATGTGTCGTGAATGGCAGGAAGAAGAAACCTGTTCTAGTTCGAGGCGTTGCCGAAAATGATGAGGCAAAATCCGGGCTTGCAGTAGGCTTGCCACGGACGCCGCCAACAGACGGAAACCGCAAAGCGAAAATAGCCAGCAAGAGCCTTCAGGGTGCCAACGAAAGCAAGGCCCGTTTCACATGCCGCGACTGTAGCGAAAATGTTCTGTGCAGTCGGTGACGCCGCAGTGCGATTTCGCACAGCGCTTTCACATGCAGCGAACCCGCGTGCGAATTGAGTGAGAGATACCGTCAGGGTTGTTTGATGTTTTATAGAAAACGCGTACGCAGAACGTGTTTGATTTATATTCTCGGATGTATTTTTTCGATTCTAAGCGATAATGCATACGCATTTATGAAATCGGGCAGTCTTTCAGCATACAAAAAGCGCGTTGCAGCGCCGAATGAAACCACTAGGACGTGAAAATAGGGGTGTCTCATGGGGGCGTGCTCTCCTCTTCGATACTGGGAGTGCCAGTTTCCTTCCTCCATGCGTGCAAGCCCGTTGTACGTCACCATACGTCACATGACGTCGCGACGCTCCTCGGCTCCTCATTGGTCAGTTGCAAAACGACCGCGCCGACGCTGCGACTGAATTCCAACCTGTTGGAAACTCCGCGGCTGGAGCGACGCTCGCTCTGCGGCTAGACCGACGAGAACCGCAGCGTCGCAGGGCAAAAATCGCATCATGTGAAACGGGCCTAACCTGTCGTCTAGAGTGTTTTCTTCGACGAGCCGACCTCAGGGTTGAGGCAAAAAACCCTGTCCTTCGCTCGGAATGCAGTACAAGAAGCATTCTATCGCAGCGGACACCCTCGCTCCGCCCGCACGGTGACTACGCAACGACGGGGGAGCAGCCGGGTTTTCATGGAACCGCGCGGGGGCGGAGGCAGTTCTCGACGCTGCGCGCACCGCGACACAGGAATGCCCGGCTGCACTCCGGTGCGGGCCATTAACCGACGCTGCGGCAGCTCGCCGAGAACGCCATTCGTTCCCGCCGAGCTGAGTGCGGGGCACCGGGTCGCAGTCGTTGCTGTGGTACCTGCAGCGCTGGCCGAAGCGCAAGCTGTAATTCCCGCGCGCCGCCCCATCCCCCGTTAGCCTTCGAAGAACGACTGACCGCCTCTTTCCCCTGTAGACCGCCTGCGCGCTAGACCCATCACGCGAAAGACGAAAACATGTGGCTCTTAAAAGCGCTGGCAATCGAGCCGACTGCTAATGGCAGTTAAGAACTCCGTTTCTGGACGACCAAGCGTCATTTAATGAAGAACGCTCTCTTGCGTACTACGAGCAATTCTGCGATAGAGGGGCGTCAATGCCCCCCTGAGATTCCGCCTATTATTGTTTAGGTTAGGCTTGCCCGCGTATACACGGCTTTCATTTATAACAATACACACCCGCCTATTGAAATGACATAGAGACATGGGTGGCCTGCTTTCCCCAAAATTCAGAGTGGAAAAAAACAAAACCTGGCTATTTACGTACTGGCGGGCGCGAGCTCCACCACCGAAGCGAAAGCCGCTAGCGTAGACCTTTCGCTGTAAAAAAAGGAATCACGTGACCCCTCTCTTTGTGGACGCAAACGGCGCCGGAAATTTCTCAATTTACCGCTGAGAAGCGGCAGTGAGCGAAAAATCTTGATTGGTCAATCGGACCACGACGTCACAGCCCTATGAATGACCTCACGGGAAAATTTAACGGGACGTCAAGTGTGCTGCAACCTTCGCGCCACTGCGTCGGCAAGAAGAGGCGACGCAACAAACGCTACGACAGTGCAAGTTCGGCGGAATGGTCGTGATGTGTTGCACAAAAAAAAAAATAAAAAATAAAAATAAATAAATAAATAAAAAATAAAAAAAAAATAAAAAAAAAACTCGCCGTGCCAGTCAGGCCGGGAGTAATAAAGCCTATAGCCCTACGGCATTGAAGCCATTGAAGAATTCGAAAAACAAAAGCGCGAAGCGGAAGCCGTTACGCGAAAGGAGACTAAGGGACTTGCGCGAATGCGGAGCTAAGCTTTCAATTCTAACCATCTCCCTCCAGGAAAGCAAGAGCACACACAGAGAGGCCCTTACAGTTGGAGAGCATAGTGCAGAGAAGAGAACAAAACCCCGCCCCATCAAAGCCCGCCAACTGAGCAGACATTCCGAGATCAAAGGCCGACCTCTTCCAGTAACAAAAAGTAAAATGCTCGAGGGAGACAGAGAGAACGCCGTCTCTTAAAACCACCGTGCAGCACGCTGACTTCCGCGTTGCGAACAGAATAGGGAGTTTTAGAATAGGGGGACCCTATCGGTTAGGGGGATAGGGTAATAGCGGGGCGCGAGTGCGCATGCGCAGAACCCAAGCGGGCCTTGGGTTTTTGGGTCAGCGGACGACGGCGACCCTATCTCGGCGAAATAGCGTGGACCCTATTGCCGGATAGGGTCGGGCAATATGGCGGCGTCCGGTCAAGCGGGCGCCGCTCGCCTCGGCACACATTCGTCGTTACCGCTGCATGGTGTCACGCGTTCACGGCAAACGAAAGGCCAACGAAGCTTGTGCTATGTCTCATGATGCCCGCACCACCAAATTTAAGCGATAAAACGCCCCATATTGCCTGATTGCTTCCGGATTTACCGAGCTGCTAGGCTTAGCGAGTTCGCATCGTGTGGTTGCCATGGGGACCAGGCGTCGGAAAGCGCGGAAGGTTCAAATGAGGTTTCCCGGCTCAGCCTGGATTGATTAAGATTGGTCGATTTCGTCTTGTCTGAAGAAAACAGATTATATAACTGGTACTTTTAGGATATTTTTGTACAATGACAGCATTTTCTGTTTAATAAGATAGCGTTGTTTTGGCTTTTATAGATTTAAATGTTTTCACGGTTTACCGTCAGGGCGCTGCGATCGACGAACGCAAGCCCCGCTGCGCTGCGTCGGCAAACCCCTATTCTAAAACTCTCCGGTCGGCTCGAACGTTACGCCACGGCACGGTATTTTCTTGGGGGCCCCAATCCTTGGGTTCCCCTATTCTAAAACTCCCTAATAACCAGCACGTCCCGCACAGTAACGCGGCCGTCCCAAAACAGCCACGTCGAGCGACGAAGCGAAAACAATAACGACGACAGCCACAGAAGAGAAGAGACGAAATGGACCAAAATAAACACCGCGCTAGAGGCAGCAGCCACGAAAGCAGAGACAACTACCGCCACAACCTTAGGGGAGCGCGTCTCGGTGCCGGCGGCGGGCGCGCGCCATACGTCTTGGCAGCACGTCGGAGCAGCGGCAACCCTCAGTGCCTGCTCGCCCCCCCCACCCTCCATTCCCACTTGATATATACACCGCACAGCGGCACGCACTGCAGTGAAAGCCACGGCTTCGGAGGAGAGAGAGAGAGCAGGAATTGGGGGGGAGGGGCAGTGCAAACGACGTTTCCTCCCGGATCCCGGAAGCGTACTCGGAAGAAACGGCGTCGCTTTTCAAGGCACCACTGCTGCCGTCCATTTCTGCACAGCCCCGGCACACGACGGACGCACCGGGGGCCGCGGCGGACCGCCCAGGCACAAAGGGAGCAGATTCTCTTTGAAGTGCGCGTTCCAAGCAGAAAGAAAGAAAGAAAAAAGAAAAAAAGTGCGGAGCCGAAGGAAGCAAAAGACGCTGCCGCCCCACACACCGTCTTCCAACTTGGCGCCAAGCGCGCCGCCGCTCGCGATCGTTTCATCTGAAGCCCATGTGCTTAGCAGATGCGACCATAGCGATGCTAGCGTTGAACAAAAACAAACGACCCGCCGGGGTCTCAGATCAGGCAATGCCCGAAAACGGCTCGACATTCAACCTTCCCGAGATTTATTATAACGAGGCAGTGTTAACAGCCCATGTTCTCCCGAAAATCCGGCGCCGGAGTTGTCGCTGTGCGCGAGAAATCACGAGCTTCTGGCAGGTGGTAGTTGGCGGGTGATATGCCGTGCACGTTGAGTGACGTCACGAGACCGCATGACACGGCCGACATGGCAGCATCTGCCGATTCGGGCCTCTCCTTAGTCAGATGGGTGATTTGAACCGAACTGTGCGAGACCCTTTGAGTGAGACACCTCACCGCCAGGCAACGTGGTCATTTCGTATACGTCATATTTATGTCGGGCGATCACTGACACAATGGGCCCCTTTCGACTGTTTGATAAACGAGGCACTAATTAAGGGATTAGTGATTAAGCGAACAGAGGATAAACCATGGTCGCTTAGCGTAACAAATTTGATTTCAAAGGAAGGAAAGCGTAGTAGGGGGCGGCAGGAAGTTAGGTAGGCGGATGAGAGGTTGTGAAGTTCGCAGAGGTGAAGTGATGGCATGAGAGGCATTCGCCCTGCAGTGGATATAGTCAGGCTTATAATGATGATGATTAAAAAAGAAGCGCCGGGCATGTATGCTAACGGGGACCATTGACAAAACGGGGGCCGCAGACGGGACCCTATAACATTTCCGAACCTATGGTTAAGCTCCTTAACTTAAGCTCCAAGTGCGCTCCAATTTTTTCCATCCTGACCCAGCTATACTGACACCATGTACATCCACCGCATGCTCTGGACGCACAAAAGCGCGGTTAGAATGATCCAGTTCAACCACACAGCACTTCGCCCAAAGCGCGAGAGAATACGTTCGAGAAGTGAACAAGAAGCTGAGTAAAGACGGCAAAGGTGGACAATGTCTCTGTGCTTGACAAGGCAAACCAGAAAACATTCACGTCCGGAAATTGGAATACGTGGTCTATTTTCAGAACGTCCGATCTGTTAAGCAACGTTTTCGAACTTTAATAAGTGCGAAAATGCATAGACAGACTCATTCAATCCGTAAACACGATTCACTCAAAAAACGCGTCAGCTGAAGCACACAGCCCGATAAGCACAAAAGGCGTCACACGGTAAAGCGCAGAAGCTTTTAAAGGTACATGACCCTGCTCGCGTCGTAACAGCTGTGACCGATGAACAGTGGAAATGGGAGACACGACCTCGAAGCATCCGAGACGCCTGTACGCCGAAGAGCGCACCAACGCAAACAGCTGTGACTGATCAGCCAGCAAGGTGACTGGAAAGCTCGCGAATAAGGTCGGGAAAACAAAGGCCGGGCAGAGATGACGCGAAAGCAGGGTTCAAAAACATCCAGGAATGTCCAGCTGCAGTGCCAGTCGGGTACCGTCCACCACCCGTTACAATGCAACCAAGAATTTCGGCACCACGTCTGAAAGGAAAGAAGGCGGCGACGGTTGTAATGTTCCTACTTCGTGACACACGTATTCGCTACGCTTCCCCAATGAATGCATGCGTGTCGTCACACGCTACGCGCAGACACATAAGAGTACAATGCGATGTCAGCGCCCGTTAAAGATCCCCAGGTGGTCGAAATTACTCCGTAGCCCTCCACTACGGCTCCTCTTTCTCTCTTTCCACTTTCATTCCCACCTTCTTCCCTTCTCTTACGGCGCGGTTCGGGTGTCCACAGAGCAAGTGTGACAGTTACTGCGCCTTTCCTTTCCTGTGAACCAAGTGCAATATCCATGCGCGGGGCCAGCGCCACCGCACTCCATCCACAGGCTGACCCTTTAGTTTGCTCAATTTCGCAATATCCCAACAACAACAACAACCGAGGGGAGTCAAACCAATTGGTGCAGAGGGGAAACCGCTAGTATTGGGCTCCGATCTCGTGAGAAAATTTGTATTGAACTGAAATCACTCCCACCAATGACAATGTAGGTTTCGGTTCGGCAACTCATTTCTCCATCTGGGGTCTTGCCTGATCTATCCAAATGAAGCGGCCATTTTGATAAAGCGCAGGCGTCATACAGGCCAGGCGTTCGAACATCGCCTCGCACGTCTAAGTTTCTGCCTGATCTTGCGTTTTGACGGTACCGCACACTGATGAAAACTGGTGAAGACAACGATATCCACAACTCAGCACGATATGCTGGCAGTTTGATACGCGTGATAAAACGGCTGCGAACAATGAGATTGCTCAGCCCGTGAGAGAGCCGCATGATGGATCGCAAGCAAAACAACCCAGCTATGCGCCATTTTTGGGCCTGCGTCACGCTGCCACTGAAGCCGAAGAAAATCAGCGCAACTTTCCACTGGGAAAACGTAGCATAGAATAAAACAAAAATAACCTTCATCGCCAGTGAAAAATTAAGTTTAGCGTTAGACAAGGCGCACACGATGACACAGAGAGCAAACCCTGATGGCGTGTTCCGATTGGTCTATGCTTCAAAGACAGCAAGACGCGCAGAAAAACAAAACGCTTAAAAGCAAAACGTCGGAGGTTCTCGTAGATGTATTCGAAGCCATCGGGGCAACGCAGGCGCAACGACGTAGCGCACACTCGGCGACTGCATTCGTAAAAGCATAGTGACAGGAAATAAGTATAAATACTTAGAAGAGCGAGCAACCAGTGGGGAGTCCTCGGTCCCTCTCCGAGTCTCTCCGGCAGACGCAAATGATAATTTACGATCGCTTCGCCCCGCTCGCGTCGGCTACCACGCGTGGGTAGGGGCGCCCGTCACACTATCGCGCACACTGTGTCCTACACAGAGACGGCCTAGCCCGCACACACCGAGAAATAAAAGGAGGAGACAAGAAAGACGGCCGGCGCTGCTCACACTTTGCCGAGAGGAGGGGTCTACAACCCGTAAAAAGGCAGTTGACACGGCGAGAGAATCAGAGGAGCACACAAAAATAAACCGGACAACAAAACAGAAGCAGCAGGAGTCACCGGGTGGCAGAACTCCGGATCGAGCGCAATGAACGAACGAGGGGTGAAAAACGTCGACACGGGGAAAGGGCGCTAGCTGCGCCCTTGGGACCTGCTCGGCCCTGCCGCTGGCGGCAAGTTCAAGGCAGGGATGGAAGATTCACGAAGTCATTTGAAGTGGGAAAGACCTTTAGTATAGCGAATATGCCACCATGAGTTGGCGTTCGCACCGTCCTCGCGTACAACTACTGCCTGAATCAGCTGTAAGCACTAACGGCGGTCGACGGCACGAGAAAGTACGCACGCCCGACGCAGAGGCACAGCAATCAGGCAAAATTGCGGCCACGAGGCACACGCGTGAGCCCTTGGGAGACGGACATGTCGAAACATGTCCGGGTGGCGTAGAGGGGTCACACGCCATCTAGCAAGGAGAACAGGGCGGCAGGGCTCGCAAGTAGAGGGGTCGGAAGAAAACCACAGGGAAAACGAAAAGAAATGTTTGGAGAAACGAACGGTGGGGCGTCACCGATCGGCCCCGAAGATAAACACGCGGCCACAAAGCGGATGAAGATGAAAGAACCACCAGCTGGTGACGATGGTTGGTCCACGAGCGCCTCACCGAGTTGAACTCCGCCTTAATTGCGACAATCTGGGCTTTTGCAAAACGTATCGAAACTTCAATGCACAGGCGACTACGTACGTCGCATTATCGAAATCTGGTGAGTAAGCAAATAAAACACGTCTGCCGGAGTAAGGAACGGTGTATTTTTTTTTTTTTTTTTCAAAATCCACGAAACAAGCCCAGCATACCTAACCCGGACCCGCAACTAGAGCCCAGAAAAACGCATAAGTGCTCCGAACGTCATCGCTTCGTTGCAAAGCGAAGCATGAAACTGCAACAGCTGATAGCAGCGGACAGTGACGCTTTACGGAGAGCAACGTCCTCGCATCAGACGGTCTCGAGAGGCATCAGGACCCAGACGAATCCCCGTCGTTTGGAGAAGGAGGACCCTACGTTCGCGGTCCTTGTCCCTCCACGGGTACAGGTGGCCGCGAGTGACAGGTCACGGCTGGCGACCGCTCACGCGAGTCGGTTGACGCACTCGGCGCCGGCAGAAGGGGGAGGCACAGGCGCAGCATTCCGGGCCCCTCGGAGGAGGCCGACACCCGGACGACGACAGCACGGACAGACGCCCACGGGAAGGAGGACTGGTTTCTCTCTGGGTGGCTGAACCGGCAGGAAACGCCGCCGGGGCCCCAGCCGGAGCGCCGGTTTGCACGGAGGAGGTAGAGAAGGGGAGCAGGGGGATACGTATATGGAAGCTGGAACGGTGGGCCGCGGAGGCGAGGCGGCAACGCCCACTGGGCACTGCTGGCCTCCTTGTTCTGCCGCCGGACAAGGAATGCGTCTCCTCCCCTCCCCGTCTTTTCCCCTGCTTCTCCGATCATTTTGCGTTCCGCACAGCGGCTGCGCTGGCCGGGCGGCCGTCAGCGGCCTAGCTGTAGGCACCCAGAACGGCTTCGTTATGCACTATCTGGCTTTCAACTGTTCGTTCCGACGCGTGGAGCGCGGTTCCATTGCAGCCACCATGATTGGGGCGTACGCCTCAAACGATGACGCGTGACGCAAGGCGTCTCAACTGAAGCGTAGAGGAGTAAACGGCATTTCATGACAAAGACGCAACGCAGACAAACAGTGGCACCCAAAGCTGCACCAGACGTCCGCCGAACACGTAAAATGATGCGTACTCAAACGATATAACACCTGGTCGTTCTGTCCCTTCTGCCCCCTCGGGCAATTCCTTAGAAGCAGTAAGCCGGTTATAGACTTTGGTAGCCTTTCGGGAAGCCTGGACATTTTATTACTTGATGACAAATATGAACCCTGGCCTTTCCTTCACTCGTACAACAAAACGTATCCGTGGGTGTAATTAATACTGAGCGCACAATAATGCGCTCGTCAAGAATACCTACTCACATATAGACCCGACCTTCTTATTCCGGGAACACCACCGGCCGTTTTGGCGATGTTACGACGCCGAGTGCGGATAGCTCAGTTTCAACGCACTCGGTCTCTCAAAAGCAAAATGGTGGCCTCCATCTTTTCCCCCACCCCTTCCCTCTCTTTCGGTCTACAACCGCTCACATCTGCCTTTCCGTCTCATTACGCATGCCTACTTTCGATATCTGGCCGTCCCGTCCCACCGTGCTCCTTGCACACTTTCGCGACGTCCTTCGTCCAACGATCTCGGCCACCCGGCGCAAACTACCCGACGCCCTCGGCATTCCCGCGCAAGCATGCATGACTGCCCGAGCAAGCTGCCTCGGAAAAAACCTTCCCCGCGCCGGGCGTGGCCGTCTCCAGGCAGCGGACGAAATGCGTGTCACCACCACTTCGACGCAGGTGACGGCAGCACGCCGCACTCAGTCTCTGGCGTGCCGATCGGCTCGTTACGCGAAGGGAGGAACTGGGAAGAAACGAAACAGGAAGCAGGCAGGGCGGTAAATCCTCACGCGAGCTCCGCAGAAATATGACGCAGGCGAAGCACCGCAAACTTGAACGACGATGACACGAGCGCACGCACAGCTGATACACATTCTAGCGAAAAGAACACGCAACTTGCCTCGAGCTTCTAGGCGTTTCAGTGAAACAAGTCGGTATCGGCTAATAAAAGACTAAAAACAGAGAAGGTTGGACCACAACCGGACTCGAGCGGCGGCGGCGCGTGCGCCCCCGTCGTGTCCGGTTGCGCCGCCGCTCGAGTCCCGCCGGCGGCTCTTGGGGACGCGATCACTCTCCATGGAATCCAGTTAACCACGAGCGGTCGCCCTGGCTCTGTGGGTGGCTACGCAGACACGCTAATGCTCTGTCGCGCCTCAGAAGAAATACTGCGCTACTACAGTCCAATCGGAGATCCGGATCATGGGTTCTTGATCCGCGTAACAAAATCGAGTGTTTAACTTGGTCATTTCTATATCCATCTAGAGTTGAGGCTGAACCACAACTCCTGATCGCCGACTGGAACACGTCATTACTCATCAGAGGTATGAAATGTCGTCACTCACCCAATCGGCGCCTTTGGAAGATCCTGCAAGCAAAGGAAACATTTTGCGAACATTAGCAACATACCAACAGCAAAAAAGCGAGCACGACAGTCAGCAGCTGCACAAAGGCATGAAAAAATAAATATACTCGGAGCCAGCTTAATCAATGTATTAAGGCGTAAAGGAACCAGCGCATGAAGAGACACAGCACAAAAGCAAAGGTGGCGATATTACCTCTCTCTCTTCTCTCTGTGCGCTGCTTCTTGCAGGTATAAAAAAGAATGCCCAACTCAACGCGAGTGCAGCTCGGCATAGAAGGTTCATATCATTGACAAGTTCTCGAACAAATGGATTGGGGGATGAAACGAGATGAGGGGAGGTGAACAAGAAGAGAATTCACTTGTAAGGCGAGCAAAGAAAAGTGGATGGAATTAAGGTTGTCCTTACACATGGAGAAACCACACAGTGACTTATCCACCTTTTTAGTGAAAAAAGCACTAATCCGGAGGCTAATAGACAAGTGAAATCGTCTAACGCTTGTTGCGTTACTTGTAATGCTTTCACGCTGAAACATTTCATATTTGCAAAAAGGCTGAAAGATGAATATGTATGACCAGCTAGGAAGCTCTTGGATCATGTCTTCAGGGCAGTCGCTTTCGTCGGAGAGGTGATCATCAACACCTTAGGAAAAATTTGTCCCTCGTTCGGACCGACGGAAAAAAACCACCTGCATATTCGCTGTAGCTTAGTCACGTAACCAAAGGTCCATCCCCCTCCGAACTTTTGGCACAGTTCTTGTTATGAATGTACCTTCCGCACTTTTTCCCTTCCTCCACGCTAAGTAGAGGAAATAACAGTGGACAACTCACGAAAAAAAAAAGAAAGAATCACGACTACATGCCCGATTCCCGGCACATGTTATGTAGTATACACGTAAAAAAATAATAAAAAAAAAACCAGCAGTTTGTAACTGTGGACAACGACACACGGCGCGTGTATATCACTCCGCTGAACAGTACAAGGAATCAGTTTGTGTATCTGACTGCACCCGACAAGCCGAAGAAAATCATCACAGTTCTAGCGCTTATACCCTGGTTAGATGGCAAGGTCTTTATTTCGACAAGCAGAAAACTATATGCAGCGCACTATTTTCTCTCACGGATAAATAGTGCGTGGCGGTAACAGCCCACTAATGGGTAAGGAGTTATATTCAAGCAATGATCAGCCCGCTATAGTACTGCAGGCGGCACAAAACGCAGCGGAAACGGAACGGTCGTAAACAGGAACTCGTTCACAGCACAACGGGACGACGCGGAACATTTGTCGTCGCTGTCAGCCGGCAGAGCGACATTTTGAGGA
Organism: Amblyomma maculatum; assembly: GCF_055883805.1. Taxonomy (NCBI): domain Eukaryota; kingdom Metazoa; phylum Arthropoda; class Arachnida; order Ixodida; family Ixodidae; genus Amblyomma; species Amblyomma maculatum. Next base: position 339,339,442 of record NC_139344.1, read on the forward strand.
GGACGGAGGGAGGCGGCAAGACGCCAACCCGTCGTCTCCCGCACGCGGAAGGAAGCGAGGGAAAAGGCAGGGTACAACGCCAGAATCGCGGGCTGAACTCCTTACGACGACGAGCGGGGCGGTAATTTGGCAGGAGAGAGACGCGAATCGGAACACGGGGAGAAGGGAGAGGAATTCCTGAAATATCTGCAGCCCCATCCAGCGCAGACGGGGCGCTGCAGCCAACGGTTCGCCTTCCTCCTCTCCGCACGCACCATCGAAAGCACAGAGAGAAGCAGCCAAGGAACCGCGTTAAAAATGGGCTCCCATCGGTTTACGGCGAAGCACAGGAAGAACGAAACAAAACAAAACAAAACGAGAGAAAATTGGGACAGCGGGTGCAAAGCCTGCGAGGGGTAGGAGGGGCGGTTCTTCACTGTTCACCAACGCGCAGCCAGTTCGCTCGAGAAATGACGGCTGCCGTAGCGGGACGACGAACACGGGAAAAATCGATGGGCCGCCGCTTGGAGAGAAAATAAAAATGAAATAAGAGGGAAATGCAGAGCACACGCCAAGCGCGCGACGCGGTTCGGGTGCCGCGTCGCGTGCAGTGACACGAGCCCCGTGTGATATGCGAGCGCAGCGCAGCGGTGGACAGCTTCCACAATCGACCGGGTGCGCTGCGGAACAGTTGGCGAGACAGAGCTCCCACTGCACTACGCGCCAGCGTTTATCCAGCGTGGAGTTCATCGTACGTGCTGTCCGAGAATATTCCTTATTCGTGTTTCCGTGAGTAGGTCGTCGATAAAACGCTGCAAGATTGGGATCGCTGTTGCACTGGCGGTAATTTATGGTTGGCTCCCCCAAAAGTCTAAGAAGCCAAGGACTGACTGCTACAGTCTGCAGACACGGAAGGTAAACACCGGTAAATGGGCATTTATATTCCATCGTTGCCTCATGACCTATAAAATCTGAACGTGTCACACAAACAATGCCAATGCCATTGTCGTTGCTGTCATTTTGAGCTGTGTGTTCTCACGATTTTGCAACAAGTGGGCCGCGAGTCCGCGACGGGCGACCCCGACCACCGCGGCTGACTGTATGGCCAATTGTATGGATATAGTTTACTTTTCAGTTAAGTTTATCCACTAGCGCGTGGTTTTTGTTTTTTTTCTCTCGCAGAAAAAGTTTGCTAACAGCCCCTAAATATCTCCTCCGTTCTATCTGTTTTGCTCTTTCCCATTCCCGAGTCCCGACTAAAGCTATCTATCCCTGTTCCTCTATTGCCGCCATCGCACTGTGCGTATACGGCGTATCTGTTTCTTTTTTCTGCGGAACCCACTTGCGCAGCCCCTAGCAACCTACCAAGCGAACAGTGCGGGTCGTCTTCTCTAGTTTTCGCGAGCGCCGCCTGAAATCCAGCCGTGCGCGTGCAGCTCAAGACGGACAGGAGGAGGAGGTCGTACGAGTCTGAGAGAGCTGCGTCTGTCCCTCGGAATCTCTCAGCGCGTGACGGCGAACACACCGCTAGAAGCGGATGCAGGCGACCTGAGAACTGGCGGAGAAGGAGACAGTCGGCGGCGCGCAACAACTACGCAATCCGCATTCCAGCGACACTCACGTCAGGCCGTCGGTCAAGGAAGCAAACGAAGACGGGCAGCGAGACGCCAAAGGGCCGCCGCAGAAGCTGCGCTTACTAGAGGAGCGAGGGTTTTGAACGAAACGGCTGTCTGAGTGCTCGAAACACTGCGTGGCCGGAACGTTTGCGCCTGCTATAGTTAGCAACGGCACGCACAACACATTGTACTGATTGCATTACAAACAAGTAAATCAAGAACAAAATATAACCTGGGTAAAACAGGGAGTGGCAGCGAACCAGCACTGAAGGACGAGATAGAATAGAATGGAACAGAACCGTTTTATTATCCCAGCCGTGGCTTATTTGCCCGAAACAGATGGGACTGCGTGCTATATGGCACGCTGAGAGCCATACCCCGGCCAGGCATAACGCCGCCGCATTCAAGGCGCACGCATGCAATCTTCACCATTACCATTCAACGCATCAGCATTAACGCAGTACGAAGCAGAGTCTGCTGCTCCCAACAAACGAAGGAGCGCGCGCAGCAGGAAGCTACAAAACAAGCAATCAAGAACCAGCGCCGAAAACGAATTAGGCAGCGCCGACAGCAACAAGACCGGCTCCGAGCCTGGCTGCTATTTTCACACAGCGACCGCTTTGTTACAGGCTAGCGGGAGAAGCGCGCGTCCAGCCGGAGCGCGGCAACACGCCCAGGCGCGCGCGTAGCCCTGACCGAGTGGACGTTCTGGGAATCGAGGCCGCGATGGAGAGCGCCAAATAAGCCAGCGGCGGCGGCTGAATCATCGTTCGCAGACAAGAACGCGTTGCTAGTCGCTGACGCATTGACGCGCCCGTGGTCACGCGTATTTGCGAACGCAAGCAAGCACAGCTGAGCGCACGCGTCTGAATCAGCCAAGCGCCGGACGGGGAAATCGGACACACGCGCCCACACGACTGCCTGATTACACTTGGGAATCTGGGGGCGAAGGTGCACGGAATCGATTGCGCAGACACATGCAGCCAAAAACGAAACGATGAAATCGTTTTTGAATACCCAAAGTTTTGCGGCGGTTTTCGCGTTCACGCAGCAGCAGCAACCTGTTACACACCGCTGTTCAACCCCGCAACCTCAAGCTGCTCTCGGAGTGAAGCGATTCCAAAAAAGCGTTACCCCCAGCGCGTGAGAAAAGCCAGGGAAGAGGCATCGTACCAGATATGACTGCTCCAGCCCCGTTCCTTTGCAGACGCTCCCTAAACGTTTGCCGACTCACGGCTGTCGCTTCGCACGAACGAAAAAAGAGGGAACACACGGTTTCTAAAAAAAAAAAAAAAAAAAAAAAAAACATTTTAAAGTTGCGTGGTGCACACAACTGTGCGCCGAAGTTAGCGGTATAATCGTCGCGAATACGCCATCAGGCAACGATATGAAAAATGAGAAAGTAAAGAAAGAACATTAGGGAAAACAACAAAGGGCGGCCCCAACAGAAGAAGAAGGTGAGGAAGAAAGAACGTTCAAACACGTGCGGGGCGAAGGACCGCCTTCCTCGCCCGTAACAGAAGCAGCAACGGCGCAGCAAAGGCCAGCGGGAAAGGAAGACGCCCGATTGGCGCTCGATATCGATCGGCCTTCGCACGGCACCAAGCGTACGAGAGGACGCGTATAGATTCTGGCGCCCGATATCGGCCACGGAGCAGCAGCAGCCGCCGCGATTCCAGCTGATCGAGCCGTGCGCAGAAGCCTGACGGGGCAAACGCGGTGAAAATCGTAGCCCCCTTGGTTTTCCCCACCTCGGCGATAAGAACAAGACAGGATTCGTAAGCCACACCACGCACTCGTGGAGTCAGCCGTGCTCGTGTATTCGGCCGCGATGTCCACTAACACAGCTAGGCCGCGTATAGTTACAATGGTGGTAAGGAACTGAAAGAAAAAGTGAAACAAGAGAAGGGAGAGAGACGGGGACGGAGTACAGCCGTCGGTCCAGCCCAATTTATAAGCAAGAGCTAGTTGGAGGCTGATTTGGATGAGCTAGCCTAGCTCATCCAGGTCTGGGATGATTGGTTGGGCAGGATGTGTAGGACTGGGTCGTATGGAGATGACGCCGGTGCCGTGCGGCTAGCATTCGTTGCGCAGAATGTGCGTTCAGGGGAATAGAATTCAAGGTTAAAAGGGCCCGAGTGAGGAGGATCGGGAAGTAGACGGTATGCGCTAGCGACCACGAAGAACCGTTATGTCCAGCACCTAGCAACAATCGCGAGATGTTATAAGCCTGCCTCAGCACCACGAGGCGTTCAGCCACACGACTAGAGAGGCGTCCTGTCCACGCAATGACTTCCCCTTCTTTTTGTGTGCGTGCCTCTGTCTGTGCGTGTGTGTATGCACGGGGGGGGGGGGGGGGGGGTGCAGCTAGTGCAACAAAACCCCGAGCGACAGTCTTCGAACAACGGCGTTTCCTCGCCACAGAACGACCCCTCGCGCAGCGGTCAGAGGCGACCCCACAGCGATGGCGCCAGTTTCAACTGTCTCCCTGTTTGTTCGCGCGGGGACGCGGAATACAGCTCGGGAGTCGTTCACAGCAGAGCCGCCAAAATGCTGCCGCTCGACCTCCAAGAAGAGGCCAGCACACGTACAGCCGTGTGTGTGTCAACCGCTGCAAGGACGCGAACAGAGAACAAATCCAGCACGGCGGCAGCGCTAGGGGGCACTGCCGCCGCTCTCGCGGCATCGTCGGATGACGCCACTCCGAATACACCCAAAGGGATAACAAAGAAAAGGGGGCGAGCGAGCGACGTACACGAGGCATCCGAAGCGCACACACGCGACCCTTCAACCCTCGTCGCTAGGGGATTCGGCCGAAGAGCTAGCTCATCGATGGCGCGCAGCTACAGCCTCCTCCTAGCGGAGCGCGTAATCGGATTAGCCGTTAGGCGCTCATTAGTGCGCCGCCGCGACGAGAACCAAAAGTTTGCTCTGACCCACCCTCTCTTGCACGTATTTGCGAACATGTAATACAATATCATTTAATCTGCGGATTATCTCTCACCGCCGCAGTTCAGGTTCTCGAGGCTAGGGCGGCTCGCTGGCTCGGAAGGAAGCTTCTGTGCTTGCTCAGCGGGGCCGGAGGTTATAACAGGAGCGCACTGAAATTGGCCTCCGCAGTAGTAATCTTCCTGAGACCTCCGCAACCGAAGCAGCGCAGAATGCTGTGCAATAGGAGGCGGACGGAAAGAGAAGGGAACAAAAAAAATGCCGCGTTCATCAATAATACCTCCTGGCGCAGCACCCAACTAGCTGAACGCAGAGGAGCAAGTCTAGAGAGCGCAGGTGATTTCGAGATCATAATGAATAAAAACAGGCTAATCCGAATAGCAAGATGAATTCGCGGGTCAGGTTATAAAACGAAAGAAGAATGAACCTGACCTGCGAGAGAGGGAACAAAACCTCGATGCGGGCCTTACAAGAATACATTCTTCTAATTTTCGTTGCCTAAATGTCTATTGAGATTAGAAGCTCGTGGCTTGATATGGAATGACAGTGAGAAGGTCATGGTAGATTTCCAACTCTTGCTGCAACGGAATCAGACGCCTCAGGACATCTCTAATTTTCAAAACACAAAAGGGAGAATATGCATACATGAATGCTAAGCAACGTAATTCTAATTTCTCATTTTCTCACCAATACACACGTTCACCCTAACATAAAACAAACAGCTAAAAGCGCCACAAGACAAGCAGCAGAAATTGACCAGCGCCGTGGCAAGCGCCGAGTGACCCACGGACGCCGACAGCCAGCCATCAACGGCCGCTGAACACCAGCGCGCGCCGCCAACGAATGAGACTAGCGGTCAGAAAGAGCGCGCCAAACGGGCGGAGCTCGGCGCTCGGACCCGGCGCCCAGACCGCAGACCAGCCATCATTGTCCGCCACCAGCAGCCGCGATCGAGACACCCAGAGCGGGAGGTGAGAGAGGCAGACGGCGTTTATTAAAAAAAAGGTTCGAGGAAAATACGTCCCTAAAAGAGACCGCGTCCCGAACCAGACGGGGCGCAGTGCCACAGAAAAACGACCGCCCCGTCACCACCGCCATTAGTGGACACTGGCAAACTTAGAAGCATGCAGCGCTACGAAGGCTGTAGAGGAGACAATGGCTCCGCAAGTACTGAAACAGCTGTTCACACACATCTCACATTATTGGCCAGCAATTATTAATTGGCCAGCCGCGACAGAATATATATACAGCGTTGTCAAATGCGCCGCCGGTCTGTCATGAGCTGTTTTTGCGCGCGCACAGGACTCAGTGCTCCTGAGCAGCTGACGCCAGCCGCAGTCTCCGCGGTGCTGCAAGATTCTATACCGAGAGAGCGTGCGGAAATGGGGGAAGCCCGCGGCCGCAGAAAGGCGTTACTCGCGGACTGCACACTGGCACGACGGCGGCTGTAGAGGCCATTTTCATGGCACGCCCGAGCGAACGAGGCTCGCGCGTGCGGACGCGAAGTCTGATTTCGAACGTGGCGCAAAAACCCAGCTGCATCGCCCCCAAGCTCCGGCCCGGCCCAGCAAGCTCCTCCCGTGCCTTACTGGCCGAGGGCATCCATTTCTGCCTCACCCACGCGCCAAGCTCCTCTAGTTGGAAAATTCGCGGCTAGGGAGCCTACATTTGCCGTGGCGACATGTAGGCTCCCCATTCGCGGCACACACGACGAGCGCCATTCGCGACGCCCGAAAATACGATTTTTGTTTTTCGCTTCCGTTTAGTTGCGCCCGCGTTTGAGAGACGAGTACGGGGATTAATCTCGCTTGCACAGCCGCGCCAAGTCGTTTCGTTCTGCGGGTCAACCGCGGTCGTACACGTCTCACGAAGGGCAGAGTATAATCATCAATTGGAGGAATGGCTCTTATGTTGACAAAAGTAAACAGTGTTCTTCGTGACGCAGCTGCATAAAAAAAAATAACAATAAGAAACCTCCTGATTCGGCCGGACCGCTTCAAAGTAAGAAAATAGAGCGCACAAGGACGCAGTTGGAAATGCGCGGTGAGCGCTCGACGGCAACTACCTTGAACAACGACACCGTGTCTTCCTTCGTATTCCATCACTGTAGCCAAGTTCTGAACAAAATTCAGAAAGAAAGAGAACGTCGTAGCTGCCGCTATGACGGTCCACCGACATCCACGGCGCTGCCGCCCGCATACACACTGGAACAATCACCGCCGCACAGCGCGCGCGTGTCGGGCGACGTATGACGCTCTTCTCCGGTTGTCTTGTATTGAGCCAGCGCTTCGACTGAGCCCTCCTTACATTTCTTTCAGCGGAACTCGGCCCTCGTTACGAGTTTCTGAGACCCGCCGAGCCTCAAACCCTTTCGCCACAGTCACGATGCTCATATATAGGAGATGATGCACTGCGATCTCGCGAAACGACACAAAAAAACTTATCGATAGAAAAACGAAACAAGCGCCAAACTGCGGGATGGAGCACGACATCGGCCAGAGCAAGCACGCCAAGCGCACTTCAAGCCGGAGCCCAACGGCACACGCTGCTACTGCCGCCGCTCCGCTCCGAGCGTAAAAACAAACGACTCGCGATTTTTTTCGACGGCCGGCGCTTTCTAAATGGAAACAAATCGCCGGAAGTCTAAACGCTCGCGCAGCGCAGCGAGGCCCGAGCGAAGCAGTAATGCCGCGGCTCATAATGAGAAAAATAGCCTCTGGCGAAGGGACGCTGCAGCATGGGCGCTCAACCGAACGGGAAAGGGCCCGGTAGTTTATTCCGAGACGATACGAGGGCGCTGCAGGAACCCGGTGCAGTGCGGACGCACAGCGGCTCCCGAAGGGCCCATTTTAAAGACGGCACTTCCTCCCTCGTTCCACCGTACACGGTGTCCGTTATTTGCTCGCCTCACTCGCGGACAACGCCGTTACTTCTCTCCGTGATAAGAGAACGGCTATGCCGAAAGACTAAAGAAAGTGGGCAAAAATGTTTGTTTATCATAATTAGGGTCCCGCCGAAACGCGCCTGTTGTTGCCAGTGTAAGTGCAACACTACAGGGTACACGATACATAGCAATCGATTACACATGGGGCGGACGCAGTGGAAAGGGAGCACTTCGTTCTAAGCCCGCATGCAAATGCAGCTTCGGAGTCAGCTCAATCGCACGAAGATTGGTCCGCGACGCACGTGATAGGCAGCCACGCCCCTTTACGATTTCGACCACCAAACAACCGCATCGTGTACCCTATAATGCGCGCCCAACGTCTACACGTACTTCGTTACTCCGTCAAAGTCACATTAGCCTTGATGCCGTTTTTTGCTAAGAAAGCGACCGAAATCGATGCTACCGATCCGCAGTTCCAACTTAGGACCACTCACAACGTTCACCCCATGCGCTCTTCCCCACGGCCGGCCTAAAGGGAATAAAGTGCCGCCATTCCGCGTTTGCGCAAACCCTACAACCATGAATTACGACCGCGACCAAGGCTAACACAAAGTGATGCATTTCCCACTAAACAAGCGTTTACACGACACCGGCACAGTCGCTAACGTGACCGTAATCGGCGCCACTGAGCCTGGGAAGCATTTGTTGTTGCCCAAGAACAATAACCATGACCATCACAAGCCCTGGACAGACGCCGAGGTAATGACGAGCGACGATCACGACCACCGGGGCGCGCAGCTTCAGACATGGCGTGCGCGACTTCAGATACAACGCCGGGTTGTAAAGGGAGAAGAAAGCCCCTTTCGATCGAGGGAGTAGTTGGCGGGAGAGGGAACAGGGAGAGAGGGCGAGACCGCCCCGAGCATTACAGCTCGCGTTCGCGTCGCATTAGCCCACTTCAACAACGCCACGCGACGCAGAGAGACCACGGTGAGAGAACCGCGCCGCATTCGTGTAGACGAGCACAATCGCTGCTTTAGAGAACAGGCCCCCGCCAAAAGCGAGCGGCGATCAAAAACGTCTTATCGCACGTCCCCGCGAAGAAATAAATAAAAATAAACGTAGTTCTCGCTCACGCGCCATTCGGGAAACATTTTCCAGCTTAGCTCCGTTAGTCTCCTTTCTCGTTTTCGTGCTCTTAGCACACTGTATTAGATTTTTCTTTTTCTGTGGAGTAAAGTAAAGTAAGAAAATAAGACGAGCATGGGCGAGTGTACGCCGCCGGGCGAAGCGGAAATTTGCCAAAGTTATTAGCGCGCGCCGGCAGCCGGAGGGCAAGATCCCGCAGAGCCGGGCGTCCGCAACAATGGCTCGCGCAGGCAGCAGCAGCGGCGCGACCCAAATTGCCGCCCAAAAAGCGGTAGTAGTCGCAATCTTTGCGCCGCTCCGCTTTGGCGCCATCGCCGACGCTCTTCCCCTCCGTGCGTCCGCGCTTTGGCCAGACAATGGGCCTCAGAACAGTCGCCGCAAGAAAGCAAGCGAACGGACGGATCGATCCTGTCCCCCCCTACCGTCGCGCCGAAATTGAGCGAAGAAGAGGACAATTACGCCCCGTAATAGTGCGTCGCATTTCCCTTTCGGGCGATCTACAACCCAGCCATCAACGTTACGAGGTGGTAGTATACCCTCGGGGTTGACGAGCATCCGTGACCTATGACTTGGCCGCATCAAGATGGGGTGATGCTTTTCGCCCGAGATAAAGCTAAGGTTTCGCGACTGCCCGGTCCCCTAGGACACTTCCTCGTAAGGGCAGGCTGAAAATAACCCTCGCGTCCCAGTTATACGTCCATATCGCAATAGCAAGACAGTCAAAGGGCGGCTCTTTGCCCGCTTTAGGATGGGGTAGGAACCGAACACTTTCATCATACCGTCAGGTAAACTTGAACAACACATTGACGACCGTTCACTACTTCGATACGAGTAACTACAGCAAAGAGCACCAAACACGTGAAAGTAGGCTTCTTTGCGAAAGACCTGAATCCGCGTCTTTATCGCAGCGCGCGCGAATTAGTGCGCTACCGCCGGGAAGCTCGATGAGGAACGTTGTGCACTAAGGGAAAGCATCTTCGGTCTTCACGCAAAGAAACTACGGTCAAGCGGCGACTTTTCGGAGGAGTGGCGTTAGTTCTAGCTTTGGCGCGCCCCGATGCCGACTCCAAAGCAGCGCATTCGACGTAGACGCGTGCCGCTGCTTTACCGTGACGCTTTAAAAGCGACAGACGCGCGAGGCAATCCGAAAACCGTGACGGCTCGCCGCATGGCAACAAGGGTTTCCCCGCGAGGTCTGGCAAAGCAGGGCCCCTGCAAATGGGGGGATAAAAAAAGAACTTGCCCACCCGTGGCCCGTCGTATCGGCAAATGCGGCCCAAGACGCATCCCCGACAATCCGATTACTGTGGGTGAGCGAGGACTCGGCGGAGGAGGGCAAAAGAAAAGGGGGCTCCACTGCCGCCTGCGGACAAAGGCGGCGCGCGCGCAAACTATGCGCCCGCGGGGCCAGATGGAAGCCGCAGAAGCAGCCAGTTGACCGGAAGGCACACCGCTGTGTATGTGCCTTCAGAGGCGTTCGCCGGCGCCTCTCGCAAAAAGTAACCTGGTCGGGGCAGAGGAGAACCCAAAGCAAGCAATGTCACATCTGCACGCGACAGAGAGCAATGATTTGCCGCCGGCACGGCTTCGGACAGCCTGTTTCTTTTCGTTTTCTTTCTTTCTTTGAGCGACGTCGAGAGAGAACCTCTACACAGCTGTCCGATAAAATGAAATCGTGTTCTGAGCCTGACTAACAACTGACCCGTAGCGCATTCGTCTACACCTTTCAAATCGCTGCTCGAGCCAGCTATATATTATAGTACGGAATAGTAGATACAAGCGGATACACTCACTGGATAACTGGATCACTCCCTTTATAGTGAATATAGGCGGCTGTGCAGACAATGGACGTGTATCCTAAACGAACGCATTTCATCCTCCGTGAGCCCACAGTCGTTCGCCAAGCGCTACCATTAAGTACTACTATCGCAGTGATGCGCTGGGTGCAGCGATGAAGGGCGCGTCCGTCGGACGGCTCGAACAAAGACCGTTCCTTCAACGCGAGCGCCTGAGTGTGCGGCTGTTCGCCACTAGGTCAGCATTAGGAAGAAGAGAGTGAGAGAGAGAACGCGCGCGGTTCTGGGGCCGCGCACCGGCCTTGCCCCAGGCGGCCGCCGCCATAACGTGGGAAGCAGTGGCGGCGTCGCTAATGAACGCGCTGCCCTTCGGGAACCGCGCTTCAGTACACACACGCGCCGGCGGCCGCGTATGCAAATCACCCAGCTTAGAACCACGAGGAGCTCCCAATGAACACACGCCAGCCAAGGTGGTGAGCGATGCTGGCACGCATGCATGTACACGCGGCCTGTCCGGATTCTCCTCCAGTCGGCGTGACTGTAGCTTCGCGTCTGACCCAGAGCGAAAAGACGTCGCGCCCGAGGCCAAGTGGACTGCGTCCAGGAAGCGATCCGTCACGTTCAATTATCGGGCGTGCACACGCGCCTTCACTGGGGCCGCTGTTTCCGCGCGGCACCCTTCATGCAAATATGCTCCGCGGGGGGTGTCAAAAGTCGCGCACTTAAGACGATGCTTCACCGTGCCCAGCGCTTACAGGCGTGTGCGCGATAAAACGTCACGCCAACGCAGCTACACTCTACAGCTGTTCGGGCCGGACGGTACAGAGAGGCCGGAAGAGACGAAGAGCAATGTAGGCGCACAGTACCCAAGTGATGCTACGGGGAGGCAGCAAATGACACACGCAGGGTCGGATCCCCCACCACCTGTGGCGCGACAAAAATTTAGAACGGAAGTGAACAAAGACCGAGAGAGTTAAACAGCATGTCAAGGGGGCCGAAAAAAAAAAAAAAAAAAAAAAAAACGACTGCTACAACAGCTCGTGTATTGTTTTTGGATGAAGTGGCCTCAGAACACTAGTATCTTCAAACTCAAAAGCAAGGCGTACAGTTCAGAACCTCCGACGCCTTACTACAAAGTACTCCGAACTTTGCAACGTCACTGCGAGTCAAAGAACCTTATAGACATTTTCACGGGGGCGCTCCTGACGTTCTGGCGTCGAGAGTATGCATCAATATTGCCTGTTTAGACTGGACTGTGACTTGCCTCGCGCTTGCATTGTGAAGCGGTAGATATCCGTCGATGTTTGCATTTATTTTCGTCGCGAATGACTTACCCGCGTAAATAATGGCATGCGCCAATCGAAAGTCTACAGGCCAGCACTGTGCTGTGTATGGGTGTACGAATAACCAGCGGAAGAGAACGATTTTGGGGTATGAAGTGTGCCCACAGCACTCCGCGGGAGCACTGCCGATGTAAAATGTTTACGCTGCACCGGTTTCCTGCCTCACCCGATCTGCGAAGGCAGTGGATAGCTGCAGTCAACCGCAAAGATTTTACAATGAGTTCGTGGTCGCGGGTTTGCTCACGATATTTTGTCGGTGGAATAAAGACTGACGTGAACGCTGTGCCCCGCTGCACTTGGGCTTTCCTTTCCTTCGGACCAGTCCTTCATATAAACGCGAAAGTGTTACTTCGATCGCTATGTTGACAGATTTCTGTCCGCAGACCGTGTCCGCAGCAGTTGCGAGTAATTGAGAAGTGGTAGAGGTTAATTAGTGGTGTTAATCGATAGAGGTTGACGTAATGTTGCTGACGAAAAAATAATTTGCCAATAAGTTAATTAGGTAATTATATACAGGCAAAAATGTAAAAGTTGTCCGGAGCAATTGTGGGTAATTGAGAAGTCGTAGAGGTTAATGAGAGGCGTCAATCGATAGAGGATGATGTAATGTGTGAGAAAAAATAATTAAGCCACTAGGTTAATTAGGTAATTAAATTGAGGCAAGAAATGAAAAAGGCGAAAATGGCCTCAGCGAACGGCTTGGCGCCACATTTGAATGTATCAAATACTAAAATAGGTAATTAAATCAGTCAATTAAGGTGACTTTAAAGATGTGACGTCACGCAACCGGAAGCAGAGCCTAAGAAGGGCATAGGAAGTGATTGGCGCGCAATTTGAAAGTACCGAAGACTAAAATGGGTAAAAAGAAGTGAATTAATCTGACGTCAAGGATGGGACGTCGCGCAACCGGAAGAACCGAAAAAGAGTATAGGAAGGGATTAGCGCGCAATCTGAAAGTACCGAAGACTAAAACGAATAAACAAGAAGTGAATTAATGTGGCGTAGATGATGTGACGTCATGCAGCCTGAAGTAGAGCCGGAAAAGGGCATAGGAAGGGATTAGCGCGCAATCTGCAAAATCGTGTCCGCAGCAGTTGTGAGTAATTGAGAAGTCGTAGAAGGTTAATGAGTGGCGTCAATCGAAGGAAGGTGACGTAAGGTGTGCGAAAAAAATATTTAAGCCAATAGGTTAATTACGGAATTATTTAGAGGCAAAAATGAAAAAGTAAGGAGGAAAATGGCCTTATTAGCGAATGGCTTGGCGCCACATTTGAATGTATCTGATACTAAAATAGCTACTTAAACCAGTCAATTAGGGTGACGACAAAAATGTGCCGCCACGCAACGTGAAGTCGAGCCAAAAAAGGGCATAGGAAGGGATTGGCGCGCACTGGGTCCCCCCATAGTATGGGGGGGACCCAGTGCACGAAGAAATGTAGAACTGACGCGTTATAAAAGTGCATTTCAATGAATATTCCATTGATGACGCACAGCGTGACAGCATCTATGCACAACCGTTCACTCGTCAGGCCATCGACACCACGCATCGGGACCATATTGGGATAAAAAACATGATGAAAGCAATAGAAGAACCAAGCAGCTGCCGCTCGATAGCCGTCCGCGCTCGCAGACTATTGGCGTTCCGCAAAAAAGCGCTCGCACGTGGCCTCGACCGTTTCCTGGCTGCCACCGACGTTCGAATAGACCGACGACGTCCAGTGCGTGGGGCGTTCACAAGCGACAGAAAGAAAGAGGGCGGCACGACGGAAATCAAAAGGCAGGCGGGGCCGGCCCCACTACTGCGGTCGGACGGCGCGCGCAGCTGCCAACAAGGAAGCATTTCGTGCGTGCCCTAGGAAGGACCGAACGAGGGAGCGAAAAGAGAGCGACCGATGAATGCCGCACTAAGGTCGCTCGGCTCAAAAAACCTCGCGCTCCGTCCACGTAACGCCTTGCTAGTTGGCTGGGCGCTGGCGGGGAGCACATGACAATGCTACGAGAGACAGCACACGCCCGAGATAGTGCCCAGAATAAAAGAACCACACGCAAGAGAGAACGCTCGGAGGAAGAAAGGAAAACCGCGATTCAATTGTGACCGGTAACAACTTGCCGCACCGATTTTCCTTTCAACGAGCACTTTTCTCGAGCAGAGCAGGAGACAAACGCCGCGGAGCGAATGTGAGCTACCCGACATTCTGTAGCCTCATTTGAAAAAAGAGAAAATGGAGAGGGGGGGGGGGGGCAGCAAAAAAAAAAAAAAAAGATAACAAAAGACATGCAGACGTAGTGCAATAGTCAATATTGCGTTTTTTTTTTCTTCCCAAGAAATGCATACGGTGACAGAGCTAAGAGAAGCAAAGAGTGGTTTGTTTACAAGGTATCCAGAGGAAATGTAGCTCAACTGTTCCTAAGGGCAGCTGTGTTTTCGCTCCTCACGCCAATCGTGTTGAAAAACAAATACACCTCAGCAGTACAGGCACACAGCTACCATCACGTGACCATTTAGACTACCTTATATACCCGTACAGACGGTTTTTCGTAATATGCCGTACGTTTTAATACCCCGAGAAAAGCCAGCAATTATAAGTGCATCCCCACAGACCGTCTACTAGTTTTACGGATGGACGCAATAAACTTCTTGACCAACAGATGAAAAAAAGGGTTTAGCCCTCTCTTCAAGACAACAGCCAGGAGCCCTTGGATCCTGGCAGCATCTTGAACCGCTCGGACCATCACTAGCTTTATATTTTCTTTTTTTCCGATACGACAGCGTTGTATATAAAATACAGACCTAAAAAAAAAAAAAGCGGAACTCCCTGGTCCTACTTCCAACTACCGGCGACTCATTTCCAATGGACAGAAAGCGCTTCGTGCGAACTGTAGTGCACGCAAGGTCGCCCTCTTTCGCCTCCACTCGCGTGATGGATAAAGAAAGGATGTCCCATCAGCCACGGGTCATCGTGGCAGGGGGCACATGGAGACAGAAAGGGGGCGTCGTCGACGAAGAACGCCGAGGTCGGCCACGGAACAAAGGAAACGCTAAGGCGGCGGAGGCCCAAGTTGACAGGCGAAAACCAACGCCACCGCGGTGCTCCATCATCATTCCCTTTCCTCGCACGGCCGGCTCGTGAATCACGCCGCCGTTCCTGAGAAGGCGCAAATTAGGCGAGACGCATAGTGCCAAAAACGAATGGGAGGACAACACGAGTGAAGGAAGCCAATCCGGTACGTCTGATTCCGGAATGAGAACCCCCTCCCTCCCCCATCACCTCACTGAGTCTCTACTCGTTTCGACGGAGACCCCCAAGAGTCGGAGGCGGCAATGAGAAAGTCCGCGAATGGCGGGCGTGGGTCACGTGGCCACTTGTTGCTTCGCACAACGGTCGGAACTAAGGCGAGACAACAGCAACAGCCTTGATGTGGGGCGAAATGCTCTCGTG
This sequence comes from Amblyomma maculatum, assembly GCF_055883805.1. NCBI lineage: Eukaryota > Metazoa > Arthropoda > Arachnida > Ixodida > Ixodidae > Amblyomma > Amblyomma maculatum. The sequence goes on from NC_139344.1 coordinate 339,354,598, forward strand.
AAACAAAGTAGTGCAACGCTCGTGCAAGGTGGGGTTCAGGGATGAGGCCTTGACATCAAAGTAGACTTGAAAAAGAGCTTGGTAAAGTGAAAGAGAAAATCAGTCAGTCTAGGCAGGTCCGGATTCAGAAAAACGGGAGCCGTGGGTTAACAATGCCCGTGTAGCCTTTGCCCTCTTACCTCCCCCTTGGCTATGCTTTCCCCCACATATAATTCTATATTATAAACTCGACGTTCTATTTTGACAACATAAAACTATTAAAAAGCATAGAGTGTGATCAATGTGATTAATGCGATAATGCAACGCTAATTTTACAGCACATAGAACACAAACGCAGCCTCTAAGGCTCAGATAAGAAGATAAGAATGGATTAGCCCGGAACGCACTGTGACGCAGCTTATTTGCTTTTCTAATCTTCTAGTTCGATCACGTCTTTTCTGAAGTGATGGAACTCAACGGTTGTAGTCTTTAACCTGTCTCTACTGATCCCATTACTTATCTGTTGCCTGCCCACAATCCTCTCCCACCACGACCGGATGGAGGGTTTGATGAAGAGCCATTAAAAAGCTTTTCCCAATCCCTAAACAAACGCAGATCGCCTGAAAAGAAAGGAACCTCCAGTGGTAGCGGGCAATTGACGTTCGTAGCTCCGCGGCGAGGTCTCGTCAACAGCTAAACAATGGGGGGCTGCGGCTCTTCGTTCCAGTTGTTTCAGCC